>NW_025938218.1:0-245048 GCF_000764305.2 Hyalella azteca | reverse complement strand
GACTTCGCCTGTAACGTCGCCCGACTTCGCCTGTAACGTCGCACGACTTCGCCTGTAACGTCGCACGACTTCGCCTGTAACGTCGCCCGACTTCGCCTGTAACGTCGCCTAACTTCGCCTGTAACGTCGCCCGACTTCGCCTGTAACGTCGCCCGACGAATATTCTAACGAACACGTGCGATAAATTAGGTGCTGTAATATGATTTATGATGATTTATGATATGATGATTTTATGATAATATATGATATGACATGATGATTTTTAAATTTTTCTTGGTGATTATGATTGCATAACATTATTTGTTCATTTGATATGGCACCTAATCAAGTTTGTTAGAAGCAATTTACGCTCAGCAGTCTTTCTTTTTATCCTTAACACTTTGGGACTGTGAAGCAATGTCATGAGAGCAATTATTACGCAATTATTTGTGCGTATGCTTTTCAGTAATTAATAAACTTGAGCTCTATGTGGAAATATTTGCTGACGTTCATATAATAATAGATAGTGTATATCCATCCATTTTCCAAGTTAACAATTTTCAACAAAATTAGGGTTAAAAATGCATGCTGTGATCACGTTACTAGTGGTCTTCAGGCCTGATGAACGACATTCTTTTCCTTGTTAATATTAAACGTGGGTAAAGACGTTGCGTTTCTGCGAAGATGAGTCTTCATTGCGTATTATTATTGTAACTTTGTGACGGCCTTTCATAGCTGTGCACTTCGAAGCAGCGTACGAAAATTATGAAAAATTATCGAAATAATCGACTAATCTCAAGCTTTTGCGCTAAACCGCCAAAAACAAATTGTCATAAGCCTATAATGTCTGGACAATTGATGTTCTCCTAAAGCACATAATCTACTACACGCGAAGATATTAATTGTAAGCTGTAAAAATTTTCTATATACAAATTTTCTCTATCATTAGTTTTTTTCTACCAAAACCTAAACTCGGGGAAGAAATCTTAATCCTGCCAGAGCCTATAAATTAGCCATTTATCATTTACCATCGTTTACTTCGTCTCTTCAACATTTCCTTTACTGCTTCTCTTCAACATTTGCTTTACTGCGTCTCTTCAACATTTGCTTTACTGCGTCTCTTCAACATTTGCTTTACTGCGTCTCTTCAACTTTTCCTTTACTTCGTCTCTTCAACTTTTCCTTTACTGCTTCTCTTCAACTTTTCCTTTACTGCTCCTCTTCAACTTTTCCTTTACTGCGTCTCTTCAACATTTCCTTTACTTCGTCTCTTCAACATTTCCTTTACTGCTTCTCTTCAACATTTACTTTACTTCTTCCCTTCAACTTTTCATTTACTGCGTCTCTTCATCATTTCCTTTACTTCGTCTCTTCAACATTTCCTTTACTTCGTCTCTTCAACATTTGCTTTACTTCGTCTCTTCACCGCGTCTCTTCAACATTTCCTTTACTGCTTCTCTTCAACATTTACTACGCCCCGGCTCCTTCACACCACTTATCCTGCCGTTCTTATCCAGCAGCTAAGGTACACCAATATTTTTCCCATGCCACACAGAGGTGATGCTTGTAGGGACTGCTGGGCATATCAGAGACCGTGTGCATACGGTAGGACGGCCGAGCTCTCCACTAACATAAAGAAGACCTTATGGTAGCTCTTCTGGCGTTTATGCGCCTCTTAAAAGAGTCATTATTCACGCAGATACGCAACCAACTCCTGTATATGTTACGGCTACACGATTTTAGTGGCATGCCATGTCAAATGGACGGGATTTCTGAAATATGTAGCAAGACGCACGTCAATGTTGAAGCATGGGCTGAGTGCGCAGTACAGGTTGTTGCATGAGCATTTAGCAGTGTGTGCAGTGATGGTTGTGGCATGATCAGTGTGTGCAGTACAGGTTGTTGCAGCATTGAGCAGTGTGTGCACTACAGGTTGTGGCATGATCAGTGTGTGCACTACAGGTTGTGGCATGATCAGTGTGTGCACTATAGGTTGTTGCATGATCAGTGTGTGCACAATAGGTTGTGGCATGAACAGTGTGTGCACTACAGGTTGTGGCATGAACAGTGTGTGCACTACAGGTTGTGGCATGAACAGTGTGTGCACTACAGGTTGTAGCATGATCAGTGTGTGCAGTACAGGTTGTGACATGAACAGTGTGTGCACTACAGGTTGTGGCATGAGCAGTGTGTGCACTTCAGGTCGTGGCATGAGCAGTGTGTGCACTTCAGGTTATGGCATGAGCAGTGTGTGCACTTCAGGTTGTGGCATGAGCAGTGTGTGCACTTCAGGTTGTGGCATGAGCAGTGTGTGCACTTCAGGTTGTGGCATGATCAGTGTACGCACTACAGGTTGTGGCATAATCAATGTGTGCACTACAGGTTGTGGCATGATCAGTGTGTGCACTACAGGTTGTAGCATGATCAGTGTACGCACTACAGGTTGTGGCATGATCAGTGTGTGCACTACAGGTTGTGGCATGATCAGTGTGTGCACTACAGGTTGTGGCATGATCAGTGTGTGCACTACAGGTTGTGGCATGATTAGTGTGTGAGTACTAAAGGTTGTGGCATGATCAGTGTGTGCACTACAGGTTGTGGCATGATAAGTGTGTGCACTACAGGTTGTGGCATGATCAGTGTGTGAGTACTAAAGGTTGTGGCATGATCAGTGTGTGAGTACTAAAGGTTGTGGCATGATCAGTGTGTGCAGTAAAGGTTGTGGCATGATCAGCGTGTGCACTACAGGTTGTGGCATGATCAGTGTGTGCACTAAAGGTTGTTATGTCAGTGACTCCCACAGGCGATTGCAATCTAAGCAAACTTCAACAACTACAACGAAATCACGATTCTCAAGTTTACATGTAAGTGCGGCTTTATTATAACATTCAGATTTTTATCTTTTTAGCTTTAGAACTTCACTGTTCATTTGCATTACCGATCTCGTAAGTTTTTCATCACATAAACAGAAAAAAACTTATTTTAGCAAACAATTTTTACTGCAAGCTGAACTTACATTGAATTACTATAAAATTGAGCGTGAAGCAAAAAATCTGTTCCACAAATAAATGGCATCAAAAGAATCGGCTTAAACAACTCATAATAATAAAAATATGTTGTATTCATTATTAAGACAAGTTAATATAAACCGTATTCAATATTCTTCATTAAGGCTTCCAAATATTTCGAGTCAATCCTTGCCTGCTCGACTTGTTTGTCTCTCTCGATATTTCTCAGCGATCAAAATCTTTCATTGCCAGAAAAAGTGAAATTCGTCGACTTCCTTTCACCTGAGCCAAGACCGAATTAAAGCTGATATCTTTCCCGGGGGCTTTTCGTTGGAAGTGGAACAAAAGATTGAGGTGAGTTTCTTGTTGATTTTTGAAAGTGACACCGGCGCTTCAAGTGTGTCATTACGAGGGCAGTCGTGGCTGCGGTGTTCAAATTTCCATGTCAACTGCACATGAGGCGACGTGCAACGGAATACGCGATAGATTACTGCGGGTCATACTTTCAAAATTCGCTAAGTGAACGTTAGTACTTACGCTATATTTTCTTGTCTATGATTGGTGGATTTTGCTTAAAAGGCCGTCAATGATTGGCGGATGAACTTACGATCTCTTAACTTTTTTTGAGAGTATAGGCCCTGGGGTCATACTTTCAAAATACGCTAAGTGAACGTAAGTACTTACGCTATATTTTCTTGTCTATGATGGGTGGATTTTGCTTAAAAGGCCGTCAATGATTGGCTGATGAACTTACGATCTCTTAACTTTTTTTGAGAGTATAGACCCTGGGGTCATACTTTCAAAACTCGCTAAGTGAACGTAAGTACTTATACGCTCTATTTTTTTGTCTATGATTGGTGGATTTTGCTTGAAAGGCCGTCAATGATTGGCTGATGAACTTACGATCTCTTAACTTTTTTTGAGAGTATAGGCCCTGATCAGCTACAAGCCAGGGCTTATACTTTCATAGAAAGTTAAGAGATCGTAAGTTCATCCGCCAATCATTGACGGCCTTTCAAGCAAAATCCACCAATCATAAACAAGAAAATATAGCGTAAGTACTTACGTTCACTTAGCGAGTTTTGAAAGTATGGCCCCTGGATTGTTATCTACACTCAGAGAACGAGCGAGACTTTGTCTAAATAGCGATGCACTTTTTGCCGATGCCGGTGTCACCGTGGCCCAGTGCGGCTCAGCAAAAACGGCGCTACGTGTGAAAAGTAAAAAGTAAAAGTAAAAAGTAAAATTAATAATATGGTGAAGATCGGCGCTACGTGTGAAAAGTATGCCACAATTTAAACAATATAACTTATTCACTTGGGGAAGTTGAACCTGACTGTAGCTCGTTTAATGCTCTATTTTATTGAGCTAAGTTAAACTATCGAGTCTATTATCAAAATCGCTTACTTCAAACAAGTGTACGAATAGATTTTACTTGTGTAAATTTTGAACATATCCCAACTTATTCCTTGTTTCACAACACTCGTATATTAATTGAGTACGTTCAGTTAGGTTAGTGCACAGACTCAACTGTGTACCAAGCATTGTTGTGCAAGAAAAACTCTTCATATGGAAGTTTTCTCGATCATACGTTTTTTCAAAAAATGCATTTGAAAGCGATTCATTCAATAGTTCCGCCCATCCGTCACCCAGTCATGTATCACTAAAATTAATTGTTTCAAATCGGGCCTAAAATTCATTTTAATTGTATCAAATCTAACTTAAAATTTATATCAGTTACTCGAGACGCGCAAGAGTCTTGTCACTGAATCCCTCAAATGAAACGACATCGCTAAGCCAGTAACTTTTTTCTGCTGAGTGAGTAACTTAATTCTTTAGGTAGGGTTGAGAGCCGTTGCAGGAGACTCGTGCATCGCTAAGCTTGTAGCAAGTCATTGCATATTTCTGCAATTCATTAATAATCGTAATCAATCTCTTCGACGCATTTCCTAGTGAATTGTAAAATTAGTACGGGCAGAAATATATCGTTTTCCAGCTTCTTAGTTGTGTGGAAATTACTGCCAGTATCAAAATGCAAAACAAAACAATTTTTTTCTAATTAATTAGAAGCTTCTGACCTCGAATCAATTACAGATGATCAGCAAAAAAAAGAATTATATGAAGAAGAATTTCTCTGGAAAACAAATTATTCGGAAATGAAGAATATGGCATCCCATCACTTACTAGGTTTTGAAAGGTCAAATCAAATAGCATCGTACATATTTCGGTGGCCGTCAAATTAGCTCTTCTATTTTTCTCAATTGTCCTGTTTGGTAATTTCGTTCCAATCTCATTTGACACTTTGCTAAAAAAATTACATACAATTGGCAATACGTTAAGATGAGAGAGAACAATGATGGGTTGAGTGCAAACTGACATTGATTTTTTTCAGTGATATGATTGTGCGAAATGATTGAGCGTTTTTAACTTGTGATATGTCCAGTCCACTATTCACGATAAACGAGGCAATCATCATTAATTTCGTCCCAATTGCATGTTACAGAATCTATTCGAAATTTCTGAAATAATTAAGTTTCTTCAAATTTACATTAAATAATAATGATCTTAGACATGTTAGAAGATAATAGTAGAGCAACATGGGGCAGCGCGCCCCCCCTTTTTTAACTAAATTTTTGATGAAGTTTTAATTGATACGAGATGGTTCTTTGATTTGTTAAAAGGTATAACTAATGAGGAATGTATGATTTTTGTAAAAAGTGCCAAAATGGGCCCATTGCCCCACCCCTGGGGCAATGGGCCCATGGGCTTGGGGCAAGGCGCCCACCCTTTGTCCCTTTACCACAAGTGCATATTTTTCGTTTAAAAATTATAAACAACACTTTACAGTTAAAAATAATAAAAATGTAATAAAAAATATGACATTCATTCATTAATTAACAACTCAAAAAATCATATCCTTAACTTGAAAAATATACTCTTGGCTTAAAAAATATATCACTGACGTGAAGAAAAATATTTCATTGACATAAAGATATATATCCTAGACTTGAAAAATATATCCTTGCGATAAAAAATTCGTCCTTGACATGAAAAAATGTATCCTTGACTGGAAAATATGTATTTAGTTGATAAAAAAAACTTCGCTCCAGTTTCGTCCGTAATCCAGATATTATGTGCAGAGAATTCGTACCTAATCGTGATTTCAGCCAACACTATAAAAACTCATCAACTTTTGGCTCATTGGTGTTGACTGAAATCAACTTTTGGCAAGGCCAGAGTCAATAACTCAATAAGGTGTAATAAATACGCATAACTAGAAACTAAATCTGCTGCCTTGAGGCGGGAAATCAAAAATTATGCAATATGAAGTGTAATTTGTAATTAAAAAAGCTAGTCATAGTTTTGAAAAGGTCATTGAGACAAATCTAATGATGTATAACACAAGACTTCACCATGGGCGCTTTGCCCCGTGACACGCGTGGGCCCGTTGCCCCACTAGCTATCATTTCAATTTATATCGTGTCAATATTTTATTTTAAAAGCTAATAGTCTGAACTTGATCTCAAAATTATCCCTATAAATATCACTTTCAAAATTTATATCACAGTAATTTCAAAAGCTTCATTTACAGTAATCGAAAACAGATTTATTTAGCAGCAAAAAACTTTTATCTGGGCTAAAACAGTTATTCACAAATAACTTAATAACGCAAACTCTTAGCAACACGTAAATCAGTACACTTCATCCCAGTGAAACTGTCGACCGGCGGTAGAGAACACGGACCAATATCTGCCATACTTAGCGAGAGACCCGCTATGGGCCAATGACCCGCAGTGGGCTCGCTGTTCCATGTTACCCTACTCATAACGTTTATCTTTCATTGGAAACGTTTGGGAAAAATGATGACTCGCGTTAAAACTTATCCAGTTTATTCATTTAACATCCCGCACGTCCAGTCGCCAAGTAAGTCACCAGATATAAATATCGAATTCACAGTTTCTTCGTTCCCAAGAAAAAAAACGTAAATTTTTTCAAGAAGCTGTTTTTTATTAACTGACTCACGGTCGTCATCTACATAACAACCAGGGACCATACTTTCAAAACTCGCCAAGTGAACGTAAGTACTTACGCTCTATTTTCTTGTCTATGATTGGGGGATTTTCCTTGAAAGGCCGTCAATGATTGGCTGATGAACTTACGATCTCTTAACTTTTTTGAAAGTATAGGCCCTGGCGTGCATCAGGTGGCCGCGTATTGATGCAAGAGTGACATTCATTACTCACAATCTTGGGCGGGTTATCGGCGGCAGAATAGTGAGCTTCCAAAGATCGGCCGATGGGCTCATAAAGAGCGGTTGACTTAGTATAGTGCATTCATCCGTTCGCCTCAATTAATTTTTTGATAGTTGTCAAATAATTCCAAGTAATGCGTATTGGCGAGTAGAATGGTAATATTTTAGGAAAATGTATAGAAATTATACATTAAATTTGTTACGAATTACTCGACAAGTCTTTATGTATAATTGAATAATTTCTTTCATACCCAGCGTGTGTTTTAACTAAGCTATTAACCTGAAAAACATTAATTCGTTCTATCGAATAATTGTTCTGGCAGCGCTTGATGCGCACTTCGAACCTCGTACTCTGTGCACGTGCGTAATTTCCGAGTAGCTTTATGCAGGCGCTGAGTTCTCTATACGGTAAATGCAGATCGATTGGGCATTATAAGTATTTTCCGAGTAACAGTAAGCGCAACGAATACCCTTGTCTGATTGATTTGAGGGGCGGTTCCTGCATCGATCGTGAATCGATTTTATTGTAGTTATTAATTTGATGATTTTTATTGCCTAGCCGCTGAATTATTGTATTTAACCCTTTTCGGATTGCATAAGTACAATTTTGCTTAAACACGGTACGATTATAATGTTATTAAATAATGCAGTCTGACATGAGTTAAGCGAATAAATTATTTCATAACAAAACCAGGAGATGCTTAATTGAAAGCGATCGCCTTTTTCTTTTTTTTCGGATGTTACCGAAAAGTTTAATAACTATCAGCAAGCAGGTGAAGGCAGAAACAAATCCATTTGACTATTTTTGTTGAAGCCAACATCAGTCGTTAACAAGTCAATTAATTAATAATATTCTAATTCACACTCATCGTACGGGCTCAGAAATCAAGTTTCATATCATATCGCGTACGAGGCAGGCTTCCAGCCCAAATATAACTGCCAATGTATGAATCGCCAATGATATAATATGTATGAATATAATAATATGTATGAATCGCCAATGATGAATCGCCAATGTATATAATATTGGGAGAAGACCCTGATGTGCTGCAGCTGAATCCGTCCGTAACCCAATACGGACTCCGAAAATGTGCAGCGATCATTCTCCGATCATTCATTCGCCTTCATGCGTGGGAATGAATGATCAGGCAGGCGAGTGATGGCATGTCAAGCGGCCGTAGTGCGGCCGGATCAGCTGCAGGGCTGGCAAACCAGCTCGTAAAAAAACAGCTTACGTGCCAGAGATCAAGCTGGCAAAAACCGACGAGCCCATAATTATGGCGACTGCAATGGGATGCGCGAGATGACGAGACAATTTCATGTGTTATGTCATGATTGAATAAAGCTTATGCGTGGCATCGAAGTACTGATCAGGAATTTTGATCGGGTGCAGAGATGGATGCTTACATTTTAAAAACAAATGGGATACCATGCCTTGAAGAAAAATGCTTCAAAATATTCATAAAAATCTCAAAATTCGTAAATGCATCTTCATGTATAATCGCTGGAAAACGTTTCTCTGACACTCACGTAGCTCATTTTGACATTGCTATACATGGAGATTCAATTTAATTAGCTGGAAGCATTAAAATTTCACGAGTGTAATTGCATTTGGTTTTGTCCACATGCGCTGTGATGGTCGCAATTCGCGTAGCTTTTTAAATCTGAAGGAATGAAACTTTAATAAGTTCATAACTTAAATTACGAAATATCTTAATATTAATTAGATAATTGCTTTTACAAAAATAGGATTATTGATGGTTAATTTTCATCGGTACAATTTTATTTTATTTGATCAATATGCGAAGAGAAGCCCAAAAACTACTCATTTTTATCTATTTCGATGAACATACGGCGTACAACATTTGTGTAAATGTAACAGGACAATGAAATGATTCAGAAATGTATTTTTACTCCAAAATAAGTAAAGGGTTCTATAGGAATGTGAAACATAAAACTATAGACGCACCTGCGTCTATATGGAAAGTTTGCTGTTGGCTCCATGAACACCTGTCGTAAAATTAATGCTGCTACGGCTCAGCGATGTTGAGGTTCAAAAATTAATGCTGCTACGGCTGAGAAATGCTGCTACGGCTAAGCAAAAAAAAATTAATGCTGCTACGGCTAAAAATTAAAACTAAAATTAATGCTGCTACGGCTGATCAATGTTGAGGTTCAAAGAATTATCCAGTCTTTTATTCTCGAACGAATAACTCGAGTTGCGCACATCGAACTTCATCCATTCATCACTAATAGAGAACGTCGATCCGACCTGAATACATCAAGCAATTATTAAAATGAGAGGTTCTTTTAAGTTGAAATTGTTCCATAATTTGTAGGCATTTTTGCACGTAAATTAAGTAAATGTCAAGGCATAATTAAGATGCTATCAGAGAGTTTTAGATTAACCATCGTGCTTGCATGTATTAATTAACGCATTGCCATCGATAAGAACTAGAATAAATGCTTCTGGGCCTATATTTATAAAAAAAGTTAAGAGATCGTAAGTTCATCAGCCAATCATTGACGGCCTTTCGAGCAAAATCCATCAATCATAGACAAGAAAATAGAGCGTAAGTACTTACGTTAACTTAGCGAGTTTTAAAAGTATAGACTAATGTTAGTTATACTTAAAAGTATAGACTATAGTTTGTCGACTAATGGTTCTTCAGCTATGCATTCTGCGGCAGAAGATCTGCAGTATCTAAAAAGTGCTCCAGCCAAGCTGATGCTCATTCTGAATGTGGAGTTTATGAAGAATGTGCAATAACATTGTCAATATGTAGGCCTAATTATAATTTACAGTAATAATTCTACACACGATGGCAATGATCGAAGCTGACATAGTCATAAGTTTATTATTGCAAGATTCTAATTGGTTTCTGTGAAGGATTTTACAGACATTTAAGTTAATAAATAAACGGTTAATAATTCGATTTGGTACGACTTAAATCAAATACTAGCGTTCGCAGCCATGTAGAAAAATTATCTAACCCTCTTAAAAATGATATCAATAATTATTTAAACTTGAATTGATAAGTTGGGTGTCTGTCACAGTAAAAAGCGATTTTTCATTTACTGAAATTTTTATCAAATTTCGAAAATAGTAACGAAAGGAAAACTCGAGCAATCAATCTTTAAGTCAGACATTTGCTCCATGTCAGACGAACATTTGTTGCATCAAAAGAACGTGTAATTATTTGTCCGAGTAGTTGATGAACGAACTGTATTAAAAACTGGTGCGTATGAGGAGCGTGGAAATAGATTCTGTTATGAACAAGAGCGTAATTAGGTTGGAGATATCAACTTGTCTGATCAATCTGAATAATTTACATAGATAAATGCTGCGACTATCAATTATTTGAGTTGTGAACAATAACAAGCAATCTTTCGTTTATTTCCGGTATATTTTAAGCCTTTTAATTAGAAGTTTTCTCCTAAATATTCTGGTATCGCTTCATGAATATTGCCAAAAAATATTTTTTATTTTTGTATCCTGGTTTGTTTCTGATAAGAAAAGCAGTACTTCACTAGCCTTATGTTAGAGCTGACTTCACTTTTACGCTAAGAACGGAACGACGAGGTATTGAAAAACTTTCAGTGAACAACCAAATTACTATCACGATATCACAATGTGCAGATTTGTAGCTTTCATATGTCATTACTTATCGCGTAGATGAACACGAAACGTTGCCCGAGGTACCAAAGTTTTCTCCATCACTAAAAAACGTCAGGAACTTTTATCGTAAAGCAGCACAACAAACAAGTCTCTCCCTCTAGCTCCATGGCCATGATTAGACACTATAGATCTCTTCCTTGCACTCTTTTTAATGATCAAAGTCGACTACATTATGGACTATTCTATCTCAGGAATCATAACAGAATTAATGCAAACTCTAAATTTAGTCTAAATACTTACTTTGTGCTGATTATATTGACGAAAATTATTTTAATTGCATTAATTAAAATATTATAGTTTAGCGCTTTCAGTTATTTGGTGTGAAATTTCATTGCTTCTGTATTAATTTGTATGCTTCCATGCCTTTTTTTAGTTAATTAAACGGGAACGATTACTCCGCAATTATGATGTGAAGTTCATAATTATGAAGTCCATTAGTTAAACGGGACCGATTGCTTCGCAATTATGGTCATTGATTCTAAGTCCATTAGTCAACGATGTAAAGCACATGAGTAAACAATTTGAATGTCTGTGTATATCAGTGAAACATTCAGCAGGAAAGAACATGGAAATAAAGTCGTAAGACTTATTCCACATTATCATTATTTTTAGTGAAATAAAGTCATGAAAGCAACCATAACTTATTCTACATTATCCATTATTTTTGGTGCCCAATAGGGCTGAATGATATTCAATAATAAAAAATTATTAAAAATATTTTTGCTATAATATTATCAGACGTAGGAAGAACCCCGATCTAAACACATTCATCACTATCTTCATTATTTATCAATTTTCAAGTTATCGATTATCTCAAGTAGAGCCTAGAACTGTTAAATAATTCCTTATCCAATTTAAATTTTTAATCTAAATAAAACCAGAAATTTACAATCATATGATTTAAAATCACAACCCCTTTTCCTTTAGTTACCCATCCTCCCTAACACTTCCGAGAAGGTACTCAGTCGCTCCTCGCCAGCGCTTGTTTTATTGATGAGCGCATCGCTGTGCTGACAGTCGGATTGCTAGCATCCGTCCCCCTCAGCTGCTAAGATTCCAGTGTATGCTTTTTTAGTGAATTTCTTCAGCGTGAGATTGTCTTGGACTGAAGGCTGCATTCAAATTAAATTTTATTACCTACCATGCTTGATAAAAAGGATGCGCGATGTGTTTTTGAGTGAAAAGAACTGTGCCATACGCAAGTTCGATATAAAAATAAAAATATAAATGGATTATCGTAGTATCAAATTCAATCATTTCAATAATGAACTGTTCTTAGAAACAAGCAATATAATAATATTCAACTGCAAACCCTTGAGAAATCGCTAAAAAGTGAATATTATAGAGTTTTGATGTGTTCGTAGATGTGTTTTAAGCCTAGCGCTCTAAATGTATAAGTTTTGAGCTAAATCTACTAGTATTTTCATCGCACGCAATCAAGTTCTATTCAATCAGCGTATCAACACCAAAAAATCGTATATTATAACCAATTAATATACCCACCAACAACTCACTTTGGCATAAACACTCTATAAATTAACCGTATCAAGTCGCCAGATCAATTATATAGTTGTCTAGTTCTATATATATATATATATATACAGGGATTCCTAGCGCTTTAAATATACCTATATTAAACAGGGTTGCCCGACGTTGCAAATGTGTAGGCTTTCCTATAGCGCTGTAAATGCACAAGGTTATCCTAACGTTGAAAATATTTACGGTTACCTAACGCTGTAAATAAGGGTTTCGGAGTGCTGTAAATATTGTTGCCTGTCCAAGCGGTGTAAATACACGAGATTTCATATCGCTGTAAATGTATAAGCTTGTCCAAGCGGTGTACTTACACGAAATTTCATAGCGCTGTAAATGTATAAGCCTGTCCATAAGCGGTGTAAATACAGGAGTTTTCATAGCGCTGTAAATGTATAGGCATGTCCATAAGCGGTGTAAATACACGAGATTTCATAGCGTTGTAAATGTAGAAGCTTGTAGAATAAGTATTTGAGGTGGGCGAGAGCTGTGAGTATACATAATTGAAAATAGTATGTTTCCTCAATCACGTTGGGATGTTACAGGGCAAGATCATAAATATTTTTATACCAGCGTTTCATAAGCGTATCGTAGTGCAAAGCAAAGAAGCGACAAGCAAAAAAGCGTATCGTTCTGCTATACATACATGAATACTTTGATTTTATTTGTGAGAATTTAAATTCAGCTTAAAAAAGGTCAAATGAGATTTTTTAACATTTTCAAAAGAATTAAAAAAAAGTTCTTAATGCTGCTAAACTCCGATTAACCAGTCTGAAATGGGATTCCAAAATTATGATTCAAATAAACTATTTTTACCCAACTATACATACGAGTGAGAAAGATTATAATTGTAGAATTGACAATTTGCTGAAAATCATGATTATCTATCGCGAGGAACTCCAAGACCACCATTTCTTTGTGAATAGTGTGTAGTACCAAAAACTAATATGATGCAGTTCTCAAATCTACGGCAGCTTTGTCAAATGTACTACTTAATTAATATTTAGTTGGGGGTCATGCAAACCATGCATTGTTTCCGATCACATTATAAATACGTACCTTACTTGACAACTTCGAGCATTGCCGCATGAATTGCATAACAAAAACTAAATAGTTGCAAATAAACAGCTCAGTTGTAAGATTAAAATCGAGAAATTTAACCGATTAAGGTTCCAGTGTGAAGACGCCCAATGACATCGAACGAGTTCAGTACGCAGCACTGTTCAAAAAAATCGCTCAATTCGCCGTGTCTAATGTGTACACGACTGTGCAGCTGGAAGCTCCTCTTCAAAGCAGGAGTGCAGCGGGCGGTCCAAGCGCATCCATTGTTGCACGGGCACAAGACGTCCATCTCAGCGCTGCCCAGCGTGGGAAACTACCGCAAGTTGTACGTGGCGAGGCTCCCGACTTCTGATGGTCGTACGGGCTACCAGCGCACGGATTTACAACCAGCATAACACGACGTATAGCGTCCATTACACGTGAAAAAAGCGTGGGGCATTTAACAGTGCATGGGACTGGAGCAGAGAATATCATGGTGTGGCTTCCGCATAGCAGCACCCAACTTGGCTTGATAACTAGCATCCAATACATTAGATCCACCGGAAATTGGCATCCAGCAGAACAACCGTCGAGAAATTTTTGTGTTTATAACCTCCTTGTTGAAAACTGCATCGCTTCCGCCCGACGGCATTCAATTCAGATGACAATAATTATTAGCATTAGCAAGAACTTTGCGGGCGCGACATGTATGATGATTGCCCTGCCATTGTGTAGGTCATTTATGACTGCTACCAAGTCAAATCGAGGAAAATTATATCCGAAGACCGTTGATCGAAAAACAATAATGGTATTGCATTTAGTTGAAACATTTAATACATATTAATGAGAGCTTTATGGAATAAATTGCAAACTTCACTGTCTTTTATAAGTAAAAATCTTTAGTGTGCACCCAATTTCTTTATTTCCTACAACACAAATTTTTACCATTCATCTTCCCGAACAACGACGAGGGAAAATTTATTCAACGACACACTCCATGGGCAATAAAAAATGAAGCTTGTTCTAGCTAGCTGCTCTCTCTAATGATGCAATTGCAGTAGCGTCATTATTATTTATGCAGTTTTTCTAGTGGGTTTAATGGACGCACTCATTTGGGGATGATTAAATGAGCTACTGTAACGGCTTGATGCGCGGTAAAGAAAATGTCTCTGAATTAAAAATCCCAAAAATATGGGTTGTTTCCTGAGATATCTGATTTTCATTTCCATGACATAATTCAATTCGATATTTCAGGTTCAATAATTAATAAATTCGCAGCTGCCAGTAAAAACAAATCGTTTTTCCTGGGATGTTGATAGGAGCTTTTTTAATCATACGATATGGCTCCAGTCATTGATGTTTTCAAAGTATCGATCAGATCTTATATTATATTATGTTACATTATATTATATTATATTATAATATATTATATTATATTATATCATGTTATATTATATTATATTTTTTATTTATACTATTATTGTCTTATTTTACACATAATAAAGTATATTTAAATTATTTCTCTGAAACAACACATAACTCAGTTAATACTTGTAATAAACACAATTTTGAACCGGTGAAGTAAAAAACAGCCGCTCGTAAAGCATGTGGATAAAAGCCGGTTGCACGGCTGTAAAAGCTGAAATGGAAATAACGAGACGTTTAATAAAGACTTTAATAAAGACTTTTAATAAAGACGTTTAATAAATAACGAGACGTTTAATAAAGACTTAATTACGGGGAACGTGCCACCGTGAAACGTAAGTGATTTAATTTTAATTCAACATTCGCATGCCAAGAGCAAATACGAGCTAAAAGGCGAGTCGGAAAATCATTTGATAAAACGTATTGAAGAATTTTATCTGATTTCTTATTGAGAACACTAATTTTGGCTTCTAGTTTTTAAAACCCAACTTTTCCGTTTTTGTTTGCTTACCAGTTGGTTGATGTATACTTTAATTATAAGCGATAATTCGTATTGTTTAAATACTCAGCTGCTTCCGTTTATTTTCCATTCTTTCAAAATAAAATTCTATCATTTAATTGGCTGCTGAAGATTTAAACCCGAGTTAATAGATATTAAAAACTTTGTTCCACCATGGAATTTTCTTTCTGTGATTGTAGTTCTTGACTTGACAAAAATTATAAACTGTAAGATCGTTTCAGCCAATATTCGGTTGCATGGATGAAACTACAATTATATTTGCACGCAATTATTAACTGCTTCAAAATAGGAAAAATATTTATCGCTCAATTTCACTAATCATCAGGAGCTGCTATTTTCCACAAACAACTAACGAGCAGGAATCATCCATTGCAAAACATGAAAAGAAATCATCCGGAAATTTTTTTGTATTTTTTTTTTTTTTTAATTTACCAATTCCAAAAAATAGGCATAAGTACAAAAAATAATACGAACTTTTGACATTGTTGTTTATTTTCCTTTACCACATAACCTCATCTTCGCTCCTCAATCCCACATAAAACAGTTCATTCGATATTATGAACAATAAACTTTCTTTATGGAACAATAAATCAAAACACGAAGCAAACATTTCATACGAGCTCACAACCCTGTAATCTTACGTATTAACCTCTACAAAACAAGCGTGCAGAAGCAGGTCTCAACATGTTAAATGTTCTTTGCTCCCTGTAGAGCTCGTTGTTCGGAACTTCAGAAGTTCGGTAGCTTAGAAAAATGACCTCATCAGCATCAGAGCCCAGCTATCCCATGAATAATTTGACGCAACCTTTCCACTAGTCTCCCCTATCCCTGTACTCACTTTCCTTGCCCTCTCATGACATCCCATGAATATCACATTAATTATTGGGCCTATCAACATCTTCGTATGAGTTAGACTATGATCCCTAAATCCTAAATATTTTGTTAATTGCCTAGTTTTCATAGTTTGTGTAAATTTCATAGCGAATTGTTTGAGACCCAATCAAATTATTTTGTCAAGATTTATTCAGGTATCGAATTCAGTTACCCCGTTAAATTGAACGTCGAATCCTTTAATCCTGGCATCAATATTGAAGGAAATATCAATATTGAAGGAACAATCAATATTGAAGGAAAACGTTCAATCGGTTGTTCATTCACAGCAAATCTACACACGTTCAAATGCCCAATTTTGTTGATTTTTTTTTTTTTTGGTTCACATAAACAAAATGTGCAAAAAAACATCCAAGTACTGAAATTCCCGTAAAATATTCACGCCGATTTAATTTATTTTCTGGTCTAATTCCCGATTTAGTAGGCTTAGAAGGAGGCAATCTTTTTCTCGTCGCAGCGTATGCAAATCTCATCGCTCGTTCTGTTACTCGTGCTCCGCTCAGCGGTTTGGCCTCCCATCGTGCAAGCTTCTGCCAGCTCTTGCAGCTGCAGGTGCTTAACAAGCTCGCTAATTTGCGTACGATTCCCCTCATGAGTTCCCAGAAAGCTATTACGAAGCAAAACTGCTTAAAACGAGCTTTTTTTCTACTGCCCACATGAGAAATGATAACCACGACTCGAGGAACCCCAGTTGACCACAAAACTTCTGTAGAAGCATTGAAACTTCTCGCTATTAGCCATATGCAAGTCTCACAAGACTGCATGTAACCATCATGAGGTCAGTAACGGTTTATCTACAGACACTTGCTTCAAAGCAGTCATTTTCGAAGGCTCCGCTGGGCATACAATGGCAAAAATCAAGAGGAACATTTTGGCAGAAATCATGCAATGGCAGAAATCTAGAGGCACATATTAAATGACAGAAATCCATAGGAACATATTGGCAGAAAGCATGCAATGGCAGAAATCTAGAGGCACATATTAAATGACAGAAATCTCGAGGCACATTTTGGCAGAAATCATGCAATGGCAGAAATCTAGAGGCACATATTAAATGACAGAAATTTCGAGGCACATTTTGGCAGAAATCATGCGATGGCAGAAATCTAGAAACACACATTAAATGACAGAAATCTAGAAGAAGATTTTGGCAGAAATCATGCACAATGGCAGAAATCTGGAGACACATATTAAATGACAGAAATCTAGAGGCACATAGTGTCATTTTGGAGAAGTTTCTTTGGAAAATCTGAAATACATACTAGCTTTCATTACTTTCATAAATTATATATTATCGGGCTAATGTTACTCAAAAGGTAATAATATTTATAATCATATTACTGTGCATGTTATGATGACCAACACTTTCCATACTGCACTTTCAAGGCTAAATTCTGAATGTACGTTTCTTTTTATGTTGATCCTCAATATAAAATGATGGTGAAATCCATCAAGCCTCATCCATCTTATTCACTAAGAAGGATCAAAATTATTTGTTTCATCATTAAAATTACTTGAATCCAAATTCAAATATTTCTAATGACGATTCTTTCAAAGGTTAATTCCCGAAGCTAGTAATTTTTATACTTCTTTGTGAATGACAGGGATGAGACTTGATTGATTTTCCGGTCAGAAATTGTCATGACGGGTCATAACTAGGATCCATTTTTTTACAACTTCCCACCTTCACGGTTACTCCAGGTGATCAATATAAAATCACCCTTACGTTACTCCAGATGATCAATATAAAATCACCCTTACGTTACTCGACCCGGTGATCAATATAAAATCACCCTTACGTTACTCCCGGTGATCAATATAAAATCACCCTTACGTTACTCCCGGTGATCAATATAAACTCACCCTTACGTTACTCCCGGTGATCAATATAAACAAATTCCGTGCTCTAAAATGGCTTTAATATGGACGCTTGCTGGATAGGGTCTATTGTTGCTGCACTAGTGATTTTACTGAAAATTATCGAGCGCTACAGCTTAGGAGTAATAGCTTGCATTGCAAGGCCATTTACGGATAGCCCAATCAAAAGATCTTTATCTCGACAAGAATTGGCTTTCGCTGTCTAGGAATCATCTCTTGATTGTTTACGAGATGGATGCATTAAAGTTTGTGATACGCAACGTGTGTTCAGTATTTAAATGCGGATAATGTCAAATCATCAACGAAATTTTGATGTGACTATGAGTACGCTTCAATCCAAGTCACTTGACAAAAACTTTTTTACAAACTTCCTTCAAGAAAAATACATCACAAGCGTTTCTCGCTTTCGTTTTTTGTCAATTAAAACCACCGTGATTGTTCCCTTTAATCCTCATCTCATTAGAAGCTCTACAGTAATTATAATTAACAAACAAAATAAACTCAAACTTAATTAGACATCAATTTAAATGAACGTGAGTGCCTTGAATCCTATTCAATTTTCGTCCTAAGATTTTCCATTCACGGTGCCTATTTAAATCATTATAGAAATAACATATTTTTCATACAGTAAACATATGTGTTCGTCCCGTTTGCCTATAAATGACTATAAGGTACAGATTTCTATTGTATGTACGGGTAACTTCGATTTAAATACACGTCTATGAGCCTCGAAAATTAAACCTAGCTCTCTGGTCCCAATCAGCGAGTGGTTTAAGCAAAACCTACCTTAAAGCTGCACGCAAATAGCATTATTTATTTTTATGAACAACCTATTTGGGAATCTCTGAGCTGCTTGACCTAACAGCAGCAATATCAGTCCCGAGCATTAAGAAATATGGAGACCTCGACTAATATGCCTGAAGTAATTATGAGGCTGTAACATGTGCAAGATCTCTAATTGAAATTCGCACTTTCACAAGAATACAATGTACACGAATTTTAAAATTAAAGCTTTTTTTAGGCAACGAGGTAAAATTAATTGTCGAGTCAAGTTGAAGTACTGACAATCAACAGTATTTATATACCATTGCAATTTGTGAGAGATTTATACGCCAAACAAACGTCGAAACCATTAAATAATGTGAGGTCATTTCCAGGCAAAATTTAAAATCCATTCTGCTGATAAGAACATTAATTTTAAAATACGCTGATAGTCATGTGTACGCTGATAGTCATGTATTAATTATTACTTAAGCTACTTTCAACTAATTATTTCTACAATGCTAAAAAGAATTTTGTAGCATGAATGCAGCCATGAAAATTTTTGTAAGAATTTATGCCGGCACATTATTCAATTCTAAAGAACAAGTTGACTTCACGCGAATTGAAAATTGTAAATCTAAAGTTTCCACGCTAGTAATAATTACGAATTACGTAAGAATTGGTCGGAAGTTTTGTACGATGTTAAAGCCAATAAACGCTGCGGCCTGCAGGATTATCACAAGGAGTAATTAAAATTTTATGAAAGGCAATTATTCAAAACCCTATACTGAGAGAAATGGGCGGGTCTGGATGACCCACTTTGATGAGTCAACCGCGTCCGAAAATCGATGCACTTTTTTGATTCACTTGTCCCATTTGTGGGTCATACTGACCCATTAAATTTCAAGCATGACTCACTTGTGGCGTTAAATCGCTCTGACGCTCAGATGCTAACTACGTATCCATGCTACGTCCATGCTACGGGTGGCGTCATAAGGGATTTGACGTCACAAGTGAGTCATGCCTGGAATTTAATGGGTCAGTATGACCCACAAATGGGGCAAGTGAGTCAAAAAAGTGCATCGATTTTCGGACGCGGTTGACTCATCAAAGTGGGTCATCCAGACCCGCCCATTTCTCTCAGTGATATATACATATTCTTTCATATCACTTCATGTGAACCTTATTTTGTATCACATTAAAGGCAAGAAAAAACCTTCGTATAAAACCTCATGTGAAGCACTGTAGATCTCCGTCAAGACAACGCATGTTCAGACATGTTCATTAAAGATGTTAGCCGTCTGATACTAGCTACTCTCATATTTGTCTGGCACATTACTGAACATGAAACTTACTGAACATTACTGAACATGACGCTACATGGGTTCGCTATTGTTGTTCTGTCGTCTCGAGCAACGAAGATATTCTTTCATGTAACGCGCAATCTTTTTATTCACTGACGTTGAATAGTTTCTGCAAATCTATTCACATAATCTCAATATGAGAGACCATAGTAACGTTGTTAGTAATATGTTCAGTTTACATGTATCCAGTTCCTATGGGAATTATTAATCATTCATGAAGGCTTCACGCAATACCAAGCAATTATAATCCTTCAATTGTTTTGAAATTTTTATTGATGGTTCTACAGTTTTCATTGAAATTCAACATCATGAATTTCATGTTGGCCTTTAATTTCGTTTATTTTGTTCCACATTGAACAGTTTGCTATTTGCAACTTAATGATTTGCTCCTGTTGGTAGCTCATAAATTAAAAATATATAGTTTTGCAAAACGTTTTGTATTAATAGATATTTCATGCAACCTGAGATAACTCAACGAGATTTTTTTATATTATTCCCTTGCTCGTGATTAGCATTTTCAATATCGAGATATATACGTAAAAAATTAGACACCGTAACTGTGTCGGTTTTGTTTCAGCTTCATTTGTGATTCAAATTTCTGACTCACGCAAAATTTAACTCATATGTGGTGCTCCCAAATGTCTCATTTTATAATAATTCGATCATTATATACTATCATCTGATCAAAATCAGTGTCAGAAAATGCTTTCCCATCAATGGGTAACAATTCTCTTGTTAATTAAAAATGCAGAGGACAAAAAAAAGCGTTATTGTGAACCTCAAAACATTCGATCCTGTGACCTCGCAACGAAAAATAATAATTTGTTCCTGTATCCTTAATGAAAATTATTAATATTGAGTAAAATATAATTACAATAATCGTCCAGGAAATTCATTAAAGTTAATTCGAGCCACCAAGTACATTTGTAGCCCTGCGTGGCAGAACCCGGGGTGGGATAGCGAATCGTTCCCGTTATCACATCTTCTTTTCGACTAAAATGCGAAGTACATTTTAATTGTTAACTCGAACATGTTGGTCCGGCGGTTTGTAAGATCCAGAAACCGCGCGATTGCACCCTGGCAAAAGATTTGCGGTTTCCTGCATGCTCTTTAGCGGGTTAGGAATGGTCCACCACACGCCGAAGACAAGGTGACTTCGCTTCAAACGATACGCGCGCTGGCCGAATGGTGCCTATCGAGCGGCTTCCAGACTACTGTTGGGCACTGCAGCAGTTGTGCAAATGTTGCACTATTAATGTTATGCAATATTAGTTGTTGCCCATTTAATTAATGTATACATGAATTTCTGTTGCCCAGTTAATTAATGTATACCTGAATTTCTGTTGCCCAGTTGATTCATGTATACATGAATTTCTGTTGCCCAGTTAATTAATGTATACACGAATTTCTGTTGCCCAGTTGATTCATGTATACATGAATTTCTGTTGCCCACTTAATTAATGCATACGTGAATTTCTGTTGCCCAGTTAATTAATGTATACATGAATTTCTGTTGCCCAGTTGATTCATATATACATGAATTTCTGTTGCCCACTCAATTAATGTATACATGAATTTCTGTTGCCCACTTAATTAATGCATACGTGAATTTCTGTTGCCCAGTTAATTAATGTATACATGAATTTCTACTGCCCAGTTAATTAATGTATACATGAATTTCTGCTGCACTGTCAATTCATGCACACTGTTTGTTTATGCATGCATGGATTTCTGTTGCAATACTATTACTTTTCACACTATTAATTTATGCATAAATAAATTTCTGTTGCAATATTATCATTTTATGAAATATTGTTTCATGCATACATGAATTTCTATTGCAATATTATAACCTGTTGTAATATTAAATCCTGCATAGATGAATTTCTACCGGCGTGGCCCCGCTGTAAAATTCAATTTATATCGTTCTAAAACGCATTCAAACTTTTTCCCCCAACATTTTATTTTTCTTGCGATTAAATACTAAATACAAATCAGTTTTCAATTGGTTTTAATCTATTGACAAGAATTCCATCGGAATTATCAACATTTTATCGTCTGGTATTTATAATTCACGTTCATGAAAATGTTTATGTATTGAACTAATGCACATATTTTTTGTAATTTTAAGAATGCTTCTTCAGTCCAATTGAGTGTGTTGCCGGTCATAACAAATCTGGTGAAATTACCCAATCGTTACCCAACTATGGCGGTTTGCTCGAAAACTTGCCTTGTCTATAGAGTTGTTCCTAAATCGACAGGTAATTATTATATATTTATACGATTGACCCCCTATTATTTGAAAAAATACATAGGTCCCAAGTTTTATAATGCAATTCATGTGGAATACATTCATGTAGATCTCTCGATGTAGAAAAATATGTGAGCCGAATGTAAATGTAGATGCTATGAAACCTGTAGGTCTGCCGAAGCGAAATACTCCTTGAAAAACCACCCCGACTTGAGTTAATTTTTGTGTCGTTAATAATTCGCTATTCACCTGAGCATTGATGTTCTCTGAGGGGCTGAGCGGCAGACCACAGGTCGCCCGAGGCAGCTGGGACGGTCAGGCAGTGGCAGAGGGCGGCAGGGAGCAAAGGAGGCTGCTGGGTGCCGGGCGGTCAGGCGGTGGCAGAGGGCGGCAGGGAGCAAAGGAGGCTGCTGGGTGCCGGGCGGTCAGGCGGTGGCAGAGGACGGCAGGGAGCAAAGGAGGCTGCTGGGTGCCGGGCGGTCAGGCGGTGGCAGAGGGCGGCATGGAGCAAAGAAGGCTGCTGGGTGCCGGGCGGTCAGGCGGTGGCAGAGGACGGCAAGGAGCAAAGGAGGCTGCTGGGTGCCGGGCGGTCAGGCGGTGGCAGGGAGTTCGGGAGGCTGTGCCTGTGACCGGATGCTGGCCGGCAGCTCCCGGCGTCTCCTCTTGCCGGGCAACCGGTCAGCTTCCTGGCCACCGCTGCCGTGCCTCTCCAGCCGCACTGCCACCGCACGCCCTCCCGCCCATTACTGTTCCTGCCTCCTGACAAACTTAATTTTCCTACAACCGTGCATGTTTGATTTACCTATTACAAGGTTTATCTGCTTCACCAGCCCCCCTACGCCGAATGTTTAATTTACGTGTTATCATTTTTATTTTATTTACCTAGCACCACGGATATTTGTCACTGTGCTTCTGTAATTTACCTGTCTCAATTTTCGTAAGATCTACCTATCTGTATAGTGATGTTTATATTACATATCTATCACCATTTTTATCATTTTTTATCACCTACCACTGTGCATGTTCAATTTGTCCAAAACCTGCAAATTGCATGTTCTTGCAATAGAGCCACTCCTCGCAACCTTTTAATCACTATGTCTACAAAGTTTTCTATAATCGTATTCTCGTCCGTTTTTATATCCCGAACGGTTTCTACTTTTTCAATTGACATTTTTTATCTGTTTCAACATCTGTTACTCTTAATTACAGTCAACGCGCATTTTTCCAAATCAGAAGGCGTTTCAATCCTTTCATAATTCATTTTCTTTGGACCCGTTGTAGAAAATACATCTGTATCATTTGATAATTTGATCTTTCTTCCAATATCAACTTCTTATTGCGATACATCATTAATCCATCGATCAGTTATCATTCCACACATGTTCGCTGAGGCTTCATGACAATAAGCTACTACCTCAAATCATAATTATGTTCAGTCAACTAACAAAACCCGAGTATATATCAAATATATTTCATCAAATATGTTATTAGGTTGCCTTTCTGCAATATTTTTGCACTATGCAAACATGCATTATTTGTTTTGCTTTTATAAAAATAGGAGCGTCTTCAAATTAGTTTCATTTACGAGCCAATAAACATGTCATGCTACGTCTCAGTGAGATCTTTAATTTAGCAGTGTATAGTGATCTATACTGATTAGTTTCCTCTTGCTAGATATTATTATACTTTGGATAACTCTGCAACAGAAGATATAGGAACTTAATACCTACACGTTCATTAACAGAGAGTCTAGTATACTCATAAATGTTCTGAAATTTCACATACACTCTCACCAAAAAGTAACGGCACCAAAGAGTGTGACTTCGAACGCTGGCCCGCACATCATTGGAGCTATGTTATCACACACGTATCATTGATACGTCATCCACGTATCGATGTATGGTGACCACTCAGAACGCAAGCATGTTAGCCGGCTGCTTTTTACTCATAATTTTATTCACCCTTTTTATTTACCATTCATGAATTAGTCCCCCATTAATTCCCTTGGGCTACTCCACTCATTGACGGAGCTTATCGGCAACGCATAAACAAGTGCCTCGCAAAAACGGCTGCCAAGCTAAAATCGCACGCTGGGTCATACTTTTTTAGCCTGGGAACAAAATTCTAGCCCTGCGCGTCGTCAAATTTATGAGTAAAATACTTGTTGGTTATAAATAGCGGAACTCTAACATAGAAGTTTGATAGAACTCAATCGTCGAGAACCGCGAGAACTCATCACTCTTTCACATAGAAATTTTCTACTTGGATCTAAACCACTTTACAATAAAAGCGCCCGGATATTGTCAAATTCTTTCTCCATAAAAGTTTTCGACTTGAATAATTTCAGTTATTAATAATAATAATTTCAGTTATTCATAATAGCTGCATTCCTTGTGAATGTAGAATGCTTTAAAATTCCCTCACAATTTAAATACCAATTTAAAATATTGGTATTCTTAATTGGACGTTGGATTGAACGTCATTGCAGGCCGCACAATACAATCAACCCTCGCACCTCGGACGGGCTGAGCGTAAAAAAACATCCCTGACTACAGCGGCAGATGCTTGACTCAACTCGCCTCTCATTGGACAGCTGCGAAAATCAAATTGTTGACAAAATTGTAACAGAAAATTCTAGGGCAGGCATTATTAATAATAATAATTTATAATATTCACATCAGAAAAATTCTAGGGCAGGCATTCGTAATACAATCAGAATAGTTTATAATATTCACATCACAGTGACTATCCTGTCAAATATTGGGTATTTTGTGATTATCTTGGTGCAATTTTTTGATGAGCAGAAGTCATATGAACAGCGATCATTCTCTTTGGCTGAACAAATGATCGCCGATTTTTGTTCGTTTGTTAGCAGTTTTTTTCCCGCGTAGCTGTCAGTCCATGCTTGTGAGAACTTAATGGACAATTTTTCCCATGGATATACATGAATGCGACCTAAGACCCGATTTCGTCAATAACGAGTTTTTGTTTAAGCTTAATTTTTTAGGTTGGACTATAAAGAAAAATAGATTTTCACATAACACGGATTCAGAGAATTTGATACGGTAATCTACCTCTGCCAATCGACATCAATCGATATTTATCGTAGCCAATAAATCCTACTTAGTGGCAATTAACGATTACTTACTTATAAAAACTGCGTCTTACCCAATTTTGGCACCAACAGTACCGTGGCAGTGAACGCGACGCTGCTGTATGGCGCCTCTCATTTTATCACTTTTTTTTAAGGCCGGGATTTTTTTCGTAAGCTTCTTATTTTTTTGCAATTGAAGACGCGAGGCAGCATCCCACGGTGAGCAGCAGCGCAGGAAGCGCTCAGGGCATGGATGATTTGAGGAGTTTTTTTTTTTTTTTTGCCTCAGGGTTTGAGGAATTGGGAGTGCGCGAGCAATGGATCGAGTGAGACATGTGGGGACGAGCTATAATTTGCCATCGAGATTTGCCAGCGATAAATTGGGTTAATTTTTTTCTAATTAAATCTATTTAACTGTTCACGGTAGAGTGAATTTACAGATACGAGTGTGGGACACAGAGTAATCGTACGCGAACGAGAAAATAATCGAGTTAGGGATACAAATTCCCCAAGATCGAATGAGACGATGGCATTATGAGTGAGAGACAGAGGATATGATAAAGAGACATCGAGCATATGGCACATAGACATTGTTTATTTGACAAGAACATCGTATGTGAACAACAGAGACTTCGTTTAATGGACAGCGAAGCGTTGTCCCTTTTACGGGACAGAAGCGTTGTGTATGTGACTGAGCCATATATAGTGAATTGGATCGACAGGCTTATAGTATGGCCTAAGAAGAACGTTATATTGTTGCGCATAAACATCATATGTAGAAAAACTACTCACATTGGTGAATGTGACAATCATAATTGCAGTGTTTAACAATCACAGTAGTTATGGATAATGGATAAATCTGGAACTTTATATATTTTAATGGTTTTCGAAGTCTTTTATTCTACATATCAAATACGGATGAGTATCGTATCGCTGATTTACACTCCAATTTTTGAAAATAAGCATTTATCTGAACAAACTGTGAATGAAGTTGAAATTATGTTGAACGTCCAATTGTACGTAAAACATAAATCCAAATTTAATCAAAGCTTTGAAAGCAACCGTTTGTTCCACAAAATATCAGAAGCGATCCAAAAGATGATTAGATAAATTACATGCAACACACTATATTGCTATCTTACGATGAAGACTGTTAGTTCTCGTGAAATCAAACATTTCTGCGAACCCTGGAGAAATTTCCCTTCGTAATTAACGTGCACATAAAAATCAGTCCGGTTTTTCTAAATTAGCATGAAAGATTTTATGTGCGATGTCTGAATTATTTCTATCCGTGAATGAATTAATAATTGTTAAGTGCATATGCTCCACATTCGATTTCTTGGATTTGTCTTCTACTATTCAATAAATTTTATCATCGGACTTTCGATAGCCACTGACTGGTCTAAGAATTGACTGCGAGACATCAAATCAGTGATTTAAATTTATGCGGTGCTTCGAAGTGAGTTACTACTTGGTGCATGTGTTTCTTTCATGTCGTTAGTTCTGCAAACGTAAATAACTTGGACACAACTTAGATCGGTCGTTCATTGTCTTTCATTGGTAATTTGAAAATCTTATTCTATTTGAGAGTAAAATTAAATTAGATACCTAGAAATAATATCCCAAGCATACATTCAATAATAGAATACCACGATAAAATAAGCCCTAATACAAAACATGATTAGGTGGATATGTGAATCTACATTGACAAAATTTAGGAATCTGTTGTTGTGATAAAACAACATACTTGTCTAACCCACCAAAGTATTGCTAAAATTTTCGATTCTAAAGGCCCTATCTTTTTTTTTCGAGTGATCGTTTATCGACAAATTTCATTTTATGATGCACTGAGCCTTAACGTAAAAAAACGTATTTATATCACAACACTGTTAAAATCACATTTGTCAGTTCTCAATTGATTTGCTGCACATCCTTTTTGCTGCACACCCTTCTAGTTACGTAACCAAAGTTCGAAATGATGCAGCATATCGAGTCAACCAGCCAGTGAATCTCGTATCTCAAATATCCTCTACCAAGTGTGAAATTGAAGAAATTAATTAACGAAGACCATCAAAAACCCCATTAATTGTGCTCTATATGACTTCTACTTTTCAGCTATTTAAGGTCTATTGGCAACAGCTATATATACCAATTCTATTATCGTTGAAATAACCCTTGCTCTGTGATTACTCCTTCCTGAAAATCAATCCTATATTTTTGGTTGACAATAAATAAAGACTTTCAGATTGCGATGATGCAATATTCGTTTCAATACGGCAGCATCTGCAACACTTCTTCAGTTAGCGAATGAATGAGCTCAGCTTTATACTGACCTGCTTCAACACGTGTAACCCTCTGTCAAACACCGAGTGTATAATCTTGAGGCAACACTCCGGAGTGTTGAACATGCAACACTCTATACTCAACAGCGAGCGTGTAGTCGTGAAACGCAGCAACGTCTACGTCACAGACACAAGTGTGTGCCCTGAAGCATTCACTCTACACGTGCACTTGACAGTGATTGGTGAACTGTTCGAAATCCAATCAAATCCAAATATGAAAAAAAACTGAACAAGCTACGCTTCTCTTGTTCAGTGAAGAACTGCTAATCTCAGTAATAGAATACGTATATACCATGAGCAACGGCTGTACTTGTTTGTAAAAAAAATATATGATTTTCATCATTTCAAGAACAGAAAATTTAAGCAAATGACCCGGAATATAAATTCGTTTGACATCAAGATCGTTGCAGTTACATCAGTTTTTTTTGCACGAAGTTGGTACTCAACATAATATAAGTTGCTAAGTTTAGTTCATTAACGCAATGTAACATCAGCAATTAAACCTGCCAGCCAGCTGGACTGCAAACTATTCTAATTATATCTTCATTAGTCATCAGAATTTATTAAGCTCGAAGCGCTCTAAAGTTTTTCTTTTAACACGACCTTTATAACACTAGCTATTAAGCTTCTCTGAATCCAATTGTATGTTATTTAATTTAATAAATACAAATTAAAAACCTTTAACGTTCTTAAAAACAGTGTCTCAACTGCATTTCCAATCGTATTTAGAACTCGTATATATTTGATTAAACTTTTAGCATGAGAATTCACAACATTTCAAGCTTATAAGAGATTACATGAGATTATAGGTAGCCATGGTGATGATCTCACGGCTAATCTGGCGAGATTTCCACCGAGATTAGAACGCGAGATTAGAACGGGGTTAACAACTTTCAGAGAGTCGTTATTTCGAAGCACCGTGCAATTTCTCTGGCAAGACATCTATTCTAATCATGAATTC
The DNA here is from genome assembly GCF_000764305.2 of Hyalella azteca. Taxonomy (NCBI): domain Eukaryota; kingdom Metazoa; phylum Arthropoda; class Malacostraca; order Amphipoda; family Hyalellidae; genus Hyalella; species Hyalella azteca. The sequence goes on along the minus strand of NW_025938218.1, from coordinate 216,068 downwards.
ATGAGGGTTGCGGCCCAGTCTTATCAATAAATGAGTCGGCAAGCTGAATATTAAGACAGGAAATCCTGCGGCTTTTTTTTTATAGCGATTGCCTTGCCTTGCCTGCATGGCTGCTGCTGTTGAGGCGTCCGGTGACTTGCGCAATGTCTGAGCTTCAGCCACCAGCAAATGTCATCCATGAAGCTAAGTAATAAATAATACATTTCGGTCTAATAAGTTAAAATTACTTCAAAATTTGTTATTGGTTTCCTACCTACAATTATCATCCACAAAGCTAAGAAAATTAAAGATACCCCACGAAAAAATAAAGTTAAAATAACCTCAAAATTTATAATTATAATTATTATAAATTTTAATTATTATTATAAATAAATTATAATAAAACCTCAAAATTTATAATTTGTTTACAAACAAATATTAGTTTATGTAAAATCCTCTCGATTGGAGAATTTGACTTGAAACCTGACCGCTAATTATTAGGAGATCACATAAAACCATCAATGAATTATTTACGATTATTCCAAACACTTGCCATCATCATAGAACATTATTTTGTTCCATAAAAGGCAATCGTCTTTGAAACATTTGACTTACTATCGTCGTAATATTTTTGTCAAGTAACAATTCCTTAGAGTTTATAATAATGTTAACTAAAACTCAACAGAGCATCAAGTATATACTTGTTGTCTGTTTTAACATGAACATCATTGAACACCAAAAACGTTATATTAAATGAAGATCTGGCGCTACACTTTTGGCCACCGAGATCGCCTGATCTCAGCCTGTGACTATTTATGTGACGTGACTATTTGTGAATATTTATTATTCGATTATTATATTTATTATTCGATGTGACTATATTTATTATTCGATGTGACTATTTATTATTCGACGTCCATCACACCTATTCACAAGTATTGTTACATGGAAGAACCTGAACAGATTCGTGGTTAATTATTATGATTAATGAGAACCTATATTTTTGCGAAAAATCCATAATCGTTTTCATTCTTGTATTGTAAAGTGGTATGATATTTTTTTTTCAATCCAGAGAAGAACTGAAACCTAATATAACTATGATGTAACCAAATATGTACTTCTTACGTAATCATTTTCCCTCGCACTAAACATAAAAAGCCTAAGGCAGAAAAAAACTTTATATGTTTCATATATTTAAAAATTGACCTTAGCATATATTTATACAAAATATTCATATACTGATCAACAATTGGTGAGTTTCGAAATATACATATGTGAACTCCCTTTCATATGTGAGTTAAAATTAATTACTGTGCGTATTTCACTTATAAATTTTTACTGGACAATTTTCTCGTTGGCGTCACTTTTCTTCTTACTAACGTCGAAATTATCACTTCACAAATCTAAGTTTTCAGGCAACACTCATAATGTTTACGTTTAATTAAATTCTTATCCGCAACTTTCCACATCTTAATGTTCATGCTCGCTTCCAACACTCCCGATCGTTCCAACGTTGGCTTTATTAGCAGATTTTGATCCAACGTTGGCTTTATTAGCAGATTTTTTATTAGCATTTTTTTACCTGAAAATCTTGTCCTGCTCAAACTCTTGTAGGAATTAAATATCATAGGTTAAGTGGTCCACATTTCCCTAATTTTATTATGTTAACTGGTCTTCAATATCTTGACAGGAATTAAATCTCTTATTGGAATTAAATATCAAAGGTTAAGTAGTCCACATTATTATTAAGTAGTCGTCACTATCTTATATTTCTTTATAGTTGATGTGAAATTCTTTTGAAATTATGAAAGTCCGCACGAGCTCCATATTACGTTTGCTTAGAGCGTAAATCAGATGTTATGTTGTGATGAGGATTACCATCTATTTTGCCTTATAGTTCTTTAGGCTCCGCATTTTTGATGAATTTAGGGAACAAACTTACGTTCATGTTCCGTGAAACGTTACTCAAAAATTTTACGATCAAATTGAAATTAATATTTTCATAAAATCTCATTCATGATGTTCGTTTTCTGTATAGTCCGCTCTCTCCATCATATTCATTTTCATTCAGTAATTCATAACCCTTTAATTCCATGCTTTCTTGACCAGCGGCCGGATTATCAAAGCTTCGTAACTTTTTGTACTTACGACAAAAAAGTTCTGTGGTACTTAAATACACCCTAATTTTGGCATTATCAAAACTTTCGTACGCAAGTCTTAGCTAAAAGCGTAAATTTTTTTCCCGCGCCAATTTTTCCCGCTCAAATGTTTTTATAATACCACCGCTAGTATTACGTTGTCATAGCAACGCCACTCGTAAGTCGATTTTGCGTACTTACGAAGTTTTGATAATACGGCCCCAGGCTGACCTCATCCTACGCGGTTGAACTCATTCATTCTACGCTGGTTGAGTGAGTATACCAAGCACGACTCCAGAACTCTCGGACTGATAAATGCCATCACGTAAAGAAACGCGAGCCAAGATATTATATAGCTGCTCCAATGTTTTCTGCCTAAGTATCCTAACACTTTTTTCAATGTACTCCAATTATTTTACCGAAAATTCATTTAGTTTCTTATTCCTCATTTCAACTGCTTGCTCTAGTCTATTGCCACGTAGCATTGATGCTCCTAATCCGTTCTTTGAACTTGTTCTAATATGTTAGAATTTTATTACATCAGTATGTCATACTATATTTTTATGGTAAAATATCAATAAAAACCTTATAATTATTCGTATTTCCTTTTCGTATTGCGTTGTGTGATCACCCCATGAATTCTTGCACTGAATAATCAATAGTTCCGGCGTAGTACATTTCTTGAGGATCGATGCGACCGAAGAAAGTAGTCGTTTAACCGCGGCTACTTCGAAATAAATATTTGCTCGAGTTTTATCTCTCAGTCTCGACAATACTAATGTTTTAGGCATCGAATGTGAAACGAAAATACTGCATGCCTTACAAAAAATTTCGAAGGAATGCGTGTTCTATGCAAATGTGTCATGTAAAATACCAACATGTACATAATTTCACAAGCGATATCTCATAAACTTATGACCTTATGACGAGTTTAGGACTTCTCAGTCCATGATCAAGCTGATGCCCCGCCTTCGACGTCCACCGTCTCCATGTCGTCTATAGCCAGGTCACCCCGCCCTAGGGTCCCGGATAAAACGGTGGACGTGTTCCGTCTATTTGCCCTTCTTTGGGCCAGTTGATGCAAGATGCTGTTGCTTGTCACTTGCTGAGGATAGTTTCCAATAACTGGACAATCCGGGATCTTTTTCAGAAACTTACCCAGTTGTTTCTTGAAAGTCGCATGGGTAAACTCCCCTTCTCTCAGCACATTCGGTAAGGCGTTAAATAGCCTTGGTCAATCCACGGACGAGTGATATTGAATGCTGGAATCCTGCACAGTTTTCCCCCCCATTTCGTTGTAATACGTCACAATTTTGGAGGTCTAGCATTCAAAGTTATAGGAACCAGTCCAGTTATCATCTTCCAAATGTACAGTATGATATACATACCTCTCTCTTCTCCTCTCCAGCTAGTAAAGTCCCAGGAGTTTCAGCCTTTCCCAGTAGTTCAGGTTCAGCTCCCTCATGCCGCTGATCCTGTACGTGAAGGTACGCTGCACTGCCTCCAGTTTCCGCACCGCACCTGCCTTAAGCGGCGCCCAAAGCTGACAGCAGTATTCAATGTTGGGGAGCACTATAGGGCTCTGAAGAGTGTAAGAATTGGCGCTGCTTCTCTTGTTCGAAATGTCCGCCAGATCCACCCCATCCTTTGTCTCCCTCGCGCAACTATTTCGTCGATGTGGTCATCGAACCTTCAGTACACATCAACACTCCGAGATCTCGAACAGTTGCTTCTCTTAAATTTCTGTGCCATCCGATGCCGACTAGCGATGTGGTATCCTGGTCTCATTGCCAGCTCTGTATCTCATTACTTCGAACTTGGTGCCGTTGAATTGCATATTTTTCACTAGGGCCCAATCATAGATTGTCGACAAGTCACCCAGTAACTTCTCGCAGTCTAGGTCATCTGTGATCCCCATCACTCTTGTACTGTCCGCAAATGACGATGTAGATGTGTGGGTAAATTCAGATTCGATATCGGCAATGTGGATGAAAAAGAGGATCGGTCCAAGCATCGAGCCTTATAGTACTCCGCTTTTTACCCTCGCTTCTCTCGATTTCAAGTTTCCAATTGAGACAGCTTGTAGTCTTGTACTCTATTTTTAGGAAGTTGTGGATCCACCCTAACAGTAGAGTACACTCGTCGTGCTCATAAAATTGCTCAACGCGACCTCATGAACAATTAAGACGTTTTATAAATTCCAAAAACTCTTATTTTAGAATCTTGTGATGGCCCACAACTCTTCATGCTAGTCATCGCACTAATTCCCTAATTTGTAAAGGCCATAACTTCAGTGTTGCACGCTTGTGCCGTTTGTCAAAACACTACACGACCGAACTGCTGACGTTTTCATTGATCGAACAGAAGATCTGGATCAAATTTCTCCAGAAAAGCTGCTATAATTTGGACGAGTCCTGTAAACTCAGCTTCGTGTTACTTCCATAGCATTCCGAACATCTCTAAGAAATAGCACAGCGACGTATCGAGCGTTTTAATCGGAGATTTCCAGACGCTTATAGTTCGAATCATAGCTCTGGCACGAGTGCTAAGTCCTCCCTACAAATTAGGCTTTCATTTCATGAGTTTAACCAAACTTTTTTTTTCATGAGTTTAACCATTAAATGTCCGTTAAAAAGTGAATTGATTTTTATTGGACACTCTACACCACATTTCCCAGGAATTTAAAAGTAAAGAAAATAACCAAAAAGTTTACCATTCAAACAATTCACCTAAACTTGAAGACATTAGAACTAAAATTAGAAATTAGTTCTAATGTCTTCAAGTTTAAATGAATTGTTTGATTATGAATTTCCTAAGAGGCTACGAATTGTTTGTACCCGTGTTCTAGGTTTTGAACTGACGATGGAGCTGGACTCCGAAACGTTTTCTCTTATAAGAAATGGTAAACTTTTTGGCTATTTTCTTTACTTTTAAATTCCTGGTAAATTTGCGACTTAAGCAGCCAAGTGATCGTAATACACCACATTTCATCCTAACAATAGAATTTTCATAATCATTTATCTCAATTAATATCATCAGCCGGAACAGAATTTGTTTTCTGGCAACAACATTAGTAAATTATTATTCACTTCATTCATTAAATTTGCAACTTAAGCAAATGCTTCGAGAGAAAAGCCTTCTGCTTCAAGCATTCTACTTTATTACGCAATTTTGATCTCCCAATATTATTAGCATTAATTGTTATAGAAACCATCGATTTCCAAATATTTTAATTTAAATCGTGTTATAAGCGATGAGCCTTACAAAATTATACACGTTAATCGGTACACAAGCTCTGGCTTGCTCTATTATGCTCATTGACGAATATTGATCGTGTTCTTTCATTAATCCTTCCTCGTCAATACCTACGCTAATGCCCTCTGCGGTGAAGTGTGGTTTGGAATGTTGGAACTCGTCTGCATTAACCCTCTATAAAATACACGTGCATGGAATTATGCTCATCTAAATTCTTTTTTTTTTCTATCATCGCTGGTCAATTAAGATTAGTCACGCAATTAATAAGGTGGAAATTAATAAGACCTTGAAAATATTATGAATAAATAAAGAGCGCGTGATAAGACCATGACAATAACGTTGAGCTGTGCAGAGAACGAGCGTCGTCTATTGCAGGACTGTCGCATTATTAATTCAGGAGCGGAAATTCCAGTGGACACTTTGCTTTATATACTGGAACAGGTGTGATGCCTACGGCTGCTGGTGGCGGTGGTGGTGGTGGTGGTGTGGTGGTGGTGGTGTGGTGGTGGTGGTGGTGGTGGTGGTTGGTGGGGGTGGTGTGGTGGTGTGGTGATGGCGATGTGGTGACTGTATGGTGATGGTGGTGTGGTGATGGTGGAGTAGTGATGGTGGGGTGGTGATGTGGTGAAGGTGGTGTGGTGACTGTGTGGTGGTGATGTGGTGATTGACGGTGATAGTGTGATTTTCTTGCAGCTATAATTCGTTAGTGATTAAGCGGTGTTGGTTCATTCATTTCACTATAACTGTAACATGATGGTGATTGCGACGCAGTACCGGGATGATTGATGGTGATATCGAGGTGATGATGATGTAGTGACAATTGTGATGCAACTATAGATCAACAATGCCTTGATGTCGATGTGAAGTCTTGTAAACAATTCAGCGTTAAAAATCACTGAGAATAATGTTTTTTTAGCATAACGAGATCTTAGAGGGCTGGATAATGGGCCTGGGGCCATACTTTCAATACTCGCTAAGTGAACGTAAGTACTTACGCTCTATTTTCTTGTCTATGATTAAGTGAACGTAAGTACTTACGCTCTATTTTCTTGTCTATGATTAAGTGAACGTAAGTACTTACGCTCTATTTTCTTGTCTATGATTGGTGGATTTTGCTCGAAAGGCCGTCAATGATTGGCTGATGAACTTGCGATCTCTTAACTTTTTTAAAGTATCGGCCCTGATACTGATTTAAGACGCGATTCATTTGTAACATTAAGTGTAGCAATTATCACGGGCTTATCGCAGTACTCAACGGTCTCTGCTTTCATTCTCTCTAGCGACAAAATTTACAAATTTCATCATTCATTTTAACGACCAATGTAATAACCTAGATAATTAGTTAGATAATTATAATTAATTTAGGGGAAGGAAGGAAAATAGTCAGGAATGTAAACGATTTTATTCATTTAACCAAACAACAACAAACAATAAAATAATAGTAGATTAAAATAAAAATATTGAACATAAAATGTCTATTAAATTAGCTTAAGCACTAGAAAACCGGAGCAATATGGAACGCAAGAGGAAAAGTGTCTTTTAGAACAAAAATACACGTACATGTAAAGCATAATTCAGTTCGTATTAACGGCTTATAATGGCATCTTGAATCGGAAGTCTCAAAAATACATCTTAAGAATATTTATGTATAAATTTTATGGCCGACATGTAGCTACAACGTTCATGGTAGCTGAGAAAATAGAAGGATGAAGGAGACGCAAGGAAATAAGATTTGATAGAAATGAGTTGATTCCGAAAATAAAGTATGAATAAATTGAAATCAAATGATACACTGAAGAGAACTTGAATCTGCATATAAAAACTGGAATACAAGCTTAACATTAATATCACCCTTATGTATTAATGACATTAATTTTTATTAAGATTTGAAAATCAAAATAATAACAATCGGCAAACCAGATTTAAACATGCACTTGAGATATAAGAAGAGAAATAATTATAGTAAAGCTGTGTGAATTTCGGATGTAAAAAACATAAAGACCGGTTCTCCTGTCAAAACAACTGAGTATCAAAAATGCCAGTAGTTATACAATGCGTTCCTAGTTTGGAGTTCAGCTCTATGCTTCAATTAAAAATATTGAAATGTGTGTGGCTATGTCTTGAATTGAATATTTGATCAAAGTGACCAGCAAGCTTGAAGGTTTACAATGGCCATTTATTAGCATGCACAAAAAATACACTTCAATACCTTAACTTCTACAAAAATGATCGTTGAATTTCACTCATTAATCATTACCAAGTACACCACTACGATGGTTAAAGGCTAAAAATTGACTACTGTGGTAAAAAATTCGGCAAAATTTTTATTGACTTTCAATGCAAGAGAAATTATGATGATTATAAAATCATGTCAGAATAAACGTTTACTGATTAATGAACTCAACATATGGAGATGGAGATCGTAAACTTACGAGTGAACGAGTAAGTCGAACGAGTACGGCCCTCCCGCGAAGTTTTGAAACATAAACAAGTTCAAACTTGACATCAAATTGTTAGAACAAAAATTTAGACAAAACCTAAGTCACCACAATATAATTGAGACCATCGTAAAATTAAATTCAATTAGCGAACTTTCGTTTGAAGATCTAACGTTTCATGGAAGACAAATAACTAGTAGTTTAACTATAGATTTACACAGAGTAATTCAGTCGAATTCGATTTGTCACTCACACGTCGTCCAAAATAAACAATAAAAAAATAATGAATCAAGCTCGATTGAAATTGTGTTATGAGATCACCAGCCACCAGAGTTTTTATTAACTCCGCATCAAATTGTATTAAATGCAACTTTAATTTTTTTATATCGTTCTTCGCATTGGGAAAAACCATCGTAAAGAGACCAGTTCAGAGAAGCAGCTATATAGGGAAACGATTTACATCCTCGATCTGTATGAGGTGGATGACTAGATTTTACAGGTGGCTTAAAATGAGTAACTTTATTTTGTTCAATTATTTGTTAGAAAATGTAAATTGCTCTTTAGCACATCGTTCATTATAGCACTACGACGTCCATGCTGCGTAAAGTAATACCGGTATCAGTTATCGTATTCTGGTTATCTAACAGTTGCCACAAACTGTTTTTTCATGACTGCAAAATAATTTTCATGACTGCAGGCCTCAAGGCATCCCACAATTAAGACGACGCGAATATTTCATTATAAAAGAGGACAATTTTAAATCGGAGCAACAAATTATCAGCAACAAATTTGAAGACATTTTGCGCCATAGTCCTACGTACTGGATGAGATTTACGTCATAAAAAATTTATTTCCTCAAAAGATTTAATTTGCAGAGGTAGTCAACAAAATACACATGAATATAACATACGGTAAGAAAATTATTCGAATTCATACGAGTTTTAAACAAATATAGTATATGTTCACTGAAACCTAGCGGAATTGGTTATAAGACTTGTAAAAGATCTTCAAGGCAGCGATGAGTACACCGCAATGCAGCTGGCTTTAATTGGACAGCAATTAGTAGATAAAATCTGAACGAATATCTAGAGACCTTGGCTATAAATTTAGTTAAATTATGTAATTAATTATCATAGACCAGTCAAGAAATCAAGTTAGAACTGAACGATGAACACGACATTGTCAGAGACAATGAAAAAAACATTACCGCAAGTGTGAGCATTATTAATGATTTTGAGAATTGAGATTGAACGCAAAAAAAAATTTAATTGTGAACGAGGAAAAATTAGAACGATTTCAGTCATTGATGTAGGATTGATCCAGATTCGATACTTAACGAAATCGAGAGCATTTCATATTCGATACTTAATGTTGAAGTCCTTTACTTATTTAAGTCCTTCGTCAGAAGGTTGCTCAAAGTTTGCAGCTGACTAATATTTTTAATATTGAGTGGTCCTGAAATTGCTCCATTTTTTTCATAATAATTTCATTGATCAAAAATACGATCGCTGAACGTAAAAAGTTCAGCACAAGTCATTTCTGCAGGAAACTAATAAAAATTATATACGGAGCTAGAAATGTCTTGCTTCGCTATGATATGAGCAACTTATTCATCAATGGCACTTAACGAGTCTTTATCTGAGAACTGAATATATGTGCGTCTAAAAACTTCATTGAACAAAACATTTACACGTATGTGAATTTCTCTGAGTTCAACGACGCAGCTAAACATAAATACTGAAGTCGGTAAAATAAGGCGAGAGCCGAAGATAACATTCCTCTCGATGTAATATAACGGAAAATTATGAGCAATGAGATCAATTTCCGACCAAAAACACTGCGAACACTTTCTTTCCTGAGACACGCAAACTTTTCATTTTCAATATATTCAGTCCTCAATGCGCATCTTTCACTGCACTCTTTGTCTGGAACGTTATGCGGCCCGAAAACAGCATTTGACTACACAAGCATTCGCGTCATAGGTTATCACACACGAAAAACTGCAGAACTTTTACTTTAAGCTTCAATTTATACAAGCATGATATGTAACAGGGAAATGTGCACGATCATCAACAACTGGAATAATATAGATGAGGTTGTAAAGCCCAGTGAGAGTATAAAAGTGTTGTTTTAGAACTACAGAAAATTGGAACGAGTGATCTATAAGAACCAGTGTTTCAACGGTAAACAGGTAACTTGTTTGTCAGGCAGCAACAGTAATTCGACAAGGCACTTATTCAAATTCTCACGTCAGATACAGTAAGTACAACTTTTCAAAAGTAATCTAGCTGTCAGAATCTATTTTAAAAAATTATTTACATATAGTGTACATCAATGTTCAACTGATTGCAAAATAATTAAGGACACCTGCAAGCATTATCACCAAAACCGTCCCAGTACTTTGACCGCTTTAACTAAGCATACGATTACCTATCAAAGATGTTGAGTATGATAAGCGGTGGATGCTAGCAAGGGATCTCTACACTGTGTATCTACAAAATTATTTTTAAATGCATGATCGTAATAGTTCATCTGTGTTGTTTGAAATGCCGATACACCTTCAAGTAATTCTTGCACATCATTATCAGAGAAAAAGGAACAAGGAGGTAAGTCAGATTCACACTCTGAGTTCAACTGAGCACAAGGAATATCGAGATATGTCAAGACGTCATCTAAGGCGTCGTCCAGCGAAAAGTTACTTTCTGGCAAAGTGATTAAGTCACTTGAGTTTGATATCGTTGGTTCCACCTTCACCGGTGACATGTTAGTAGCTACTGACTGACTGGAACCAAATACATTGGTATCAACACTAAAATTGTTTGACTGAAAATTTGAAAGCTGGGAGTTGAACGAACAAGCCGCCTCAATCTTAGGGCTTGGAAAGATGTGGCTTTCGGGTAGAGAATTAATCTGACCATGAGTAATCGCACTGAAGAAAAGCTCTTCGGGAGACAGCGTTAATTGCTCTTGTGTTTGTCCTCTCCCTGTAATACCTTCATTCAAAATTTCAGGCGGTGGAAGATCTTGCCTAATCAGTCGCGAATTAGGCGTTACTTGACAAGAAATCATCGCTGGTCCTGACGATTGGAGATCATTGTTAGATGAATTAGATAAGTTCTGCCCGATTTCCGGTTGGCTGAAGAAGGCAGGGTCTATTCTCACCCGGCCATTATAAGTAAAGGAATGATCAAGTGAGTGATTAGGCAAACTGCTGAGGTACGTTGATGGCGCAAACAACTCCTGAGTTGGTGCTTGAGACACTGAAACTAATGGAGAGGAAACTGTGTTGATAGAAGTACCAGGCGAAGAAGGAGGAGTGTGGAAACTTAGTGCATCGGAGTGCTTCTGATCCACAACCCTGAACATTCCGTCAGGCATCGCTGAGGCCCTTGTGTCGGCCACGGTGCTTGTGAGTTTTTCAAGCAAAGACTCGTAGTCTTGAGTATGGAAGTCCGCGAAAGAGTTGCTGCCCGCACAGCTGGTTGGACCAGAAGAAGATATTTCCGACCATGCCGGACTTGATTTCAATCCCCCACTACTGCACAGACTCTCCGGTGATTCTGGTATGTATCCAGGAGCGGAATGCTGAGCAATGCTAGCCAAGTTAGCCAGTGAAGTGATCTTCAACTCACCAGTGTTTTGACCCTGCAATTCGGGCTGATTGGAGATTATACGGCGACCTTGCTTCATTTTCTTCGATACCCGCCCAGTAGCAGTGAGTAGTCTAAGAGGATCTGACTTCTTCTTGGGTTGATATTTATACGAAGGATACTCAATGCTGTGCAGTTTGCGTAGATTTTTAGCTTCATCATAGAAAGGTTGCTTCTGTTCATCCGTTAGAGTTCGCCACTCTTGGCCAAGCTTCTTAGAGATCTCAGCGTGATGAGAAGAACCGAGAGAAGACTTTCTTCTCATCTGACTCCAAACCATGAAGGCATTCATGGGTCTTTTCACGTGGTTCGGCTTGTGCTTCTTCGTCTGCGGGAAAAAAAATTTCGTTAGTTTCTCTTACGGATATCAGAGCATGAGAATGCGAAACTACTTACAATATTTCACTATGAAAAAAAATTAATATTTTTGAAAAATTTTTGGGTGACCACAAAAGCTATCATGAGGGGAGAAAATAATTTCTTAGCTCAAGTGTAGAACACACATCTAAATTATTATATGTAACTAATATTCTTGAATTCGTCATAAATATTGTTCTGCATATGCTGCAACAGTAAACTAAAATCAAAAGATGCGATGGAAGCTGCTACAATTTATTATATGCTATCCATGAAACGCTAGTGCAATAAAAAATTTTGTCGTGAGTGGCAATAAAAAATTAGAGGGTAATGAGTGGCAAGGATGAATTGAAAGTGAAAGTGGAGAGTCGTGAGTGGCAAGGATGAGTTGAAAGTGAAAGTGGAGGGTCGTGAGTGGCAAGGATGAATTGAAAGTGAAAGTGGAGGGTTGTGAGTGGCAAGGATGAGTTGCAAGTGAAAGTGGAGGGTCATGAGTGGCAAAGATGTGTTGAAAGTGAAAGTGGAGGGTCGTGAGTGGCAAGGATGAATTGAAAGTGAAAGTGGAGGGTTGTGAGTGGCAGGGATGAGTTGAAAGTGAAAGTGGAGGGTCGTGAGTGGCAAGGATGAGTTGAAAGTGAAATTAGAGGGCCGTGAGTGGCAAGGATGAGTTGAAAGTGAAAGTGATTGGTCATTGTTGCTCTGAATGTGCTCCTTGTGAAAGGATGGATCATGGGTGCCGTGGATGTGCTCCAAGTGAAAAGGTAAGTCATGGATGACTAGGAAGGGCTGCACGAGTGAGTAGTGACCTCTAGTGCGTGTGACTAGTGGCAGTTAATTGTAGCTGGTCGGTCGATAGTGACATGAATGAGTGGCAAGCGAGAAAAATGAGTTGTGAGTAGCAGAAATGAAAGGAATAGTGGAGGGAAATTGGTTGCGAGTGAGGGAATGAGTTGCAGATGAATGAGGCATGCTGTTAAAATCTAATTGTGAATAATTGGGTAAGCTAACTATTGGCAGAACTGTATTTCATGTCTAGACTTGAGACCTTAATTTGGTTTCCCATCTTACTCGCAGTCATGCTCGCCGTGTAAAGTTTACAAACCTAATCTAATAAAAATTATTACAAAGGATACGTTAAATATGTCGTATAATTGCACGTACAGTTCTATTCATATATAATACGATAATCAAACTATAGACGATATCCAAATTTTTTACGTACACGTATTCACATCCACACACTGAAATGAAGAGTAAAATTCTTCGAGGCATAAAAGGCTACATAAACTATAAAATCCCGGCCATGGCCGTGGATTGTGAAGTTTTTAAGGCTATCATTTACCGTTTATTCGTCAACAGAGGCATGAATCATAATTAATTCATGTCATTCGATACTAATAGGTACAGTACGAGTATAGTAGGTTATTTAAAGGTTCGCTATTTGGTGAAGATTGTAACGTAACAACAACGAATACCAGAAATTAGGTCTTTCTTATTATCAATCAGTATCAAAATTCAGTGTCGTCTATTAAAATCTATTCTCTATGACAAAATACTTGAATCCACCTTGTAACTAAATTATTCCATGGAAAATAGCATAAATTGAAATTTCTGTCACGCGATAACTTACACGTGGAAAATATACAAATGCATTTAAATCAATACCCCAGAAATTCTTTAAACCCAGCTAATCTTAAGACACCCACGGCATTAAAGCCTGAAAATCTCTGCGCTTCTTTAATGCATAAATATGTAACGAACCGTAGATCGAAGTGGATAGGATCCGAAAATGTTGGATTTAACGTGGATTTGGGCTAAATATGTTGGATGTTCAGCGTAGAATGTGCGAACATGTTATGTTGGATGTAGAGAGAAAAAGGGGCCAAACATGTTGGATGTACTACAGTGGATAAGGGGCTCAACATTTTAAATGTACAGTGGATAAAGGGTCGAACATGTTGGATATACATCCAGCGGATAAGGGCCGAACATGTTGGCTATACAGTAGATAGGGTCAAGCATGTTGCACGTACAATGGATAGGGTCGAGCATGTTGGACGTACAATGGAAATGGGCCATGTCTCTAATGAATCATAATGGAAAAAATAAAGTTTTTGGAGGAACGACGGTAAATTTCACATTAAACTACCGCTCGAGTTTCATGATGCAAAAACAACTTCACGCTAGCCCACAACTAAGAGCTAACTTACAACCCAGAGTGAATAGCGCGTAGTATGATTTACATGAACAATGAAAATTTTAATTAGGTACGTCGGTGGAAACAACTTGGAGCAATAACAACTTGGTCCGAATTAAGATTATGTTATATTAATTATATAATTTATAAAAATTATATAATTAAGGAGATTATGTCTTCGGACCTATTTGGTCGGACGGACCAAATAGCGCGTAGTATGATTTACATTAACAATGAAAAATTGAATTAGGTACGTTGTTGAAAACAACTTAGAACAGTAACGGATATTCAACACTCTAGGGATGCGCTGCGCCGTTTTTTGTAAATTTCAGAGCTCGCAATTCTAGTGGCCGCCTCGAAATAAGCGTTTCAATGCCTTAACTGGCAACACGTGGTGTCCTAATTTCAAATAAACTTCTGTTTCAACAAAAAAAAAACGTTTTCCTTTTATATATTACTGAGAAATTATATTAAATCTAGAGGCGAAATCATTTAAAATAAGTCGAAGCTAAGTAGGTACCTAAGTCGAGGTAGTTATAAACAGATTTCCGAGGCAAAGTAAAGCTTATTTCTGTTGAATTTAATCCTTACTTTTCTCACTAAAGTTGAATAAAAAATAATTTCCGAATTTGTAATTCGGCAGAACAGAATCGCAAATGTAATCGTTATTCAAGAGAGTTCATAATTTGAATCGTAAAGGAATCTTCAATGTGAAGAGAGTTGATACCGATTATATAAGATAATATTATTTCATTATTAAAATAGTAAACCTTTATTTATGGGTGCGCGTGACCGTGAAATAAAAAAAATTAAATTGCTTCCCGTCAGTAGTGAAAAATCTACCTGCAGCGAACGGAAAAGAACAACGTTGTGACGATTTTACAAATAACGTCTTAAATATTCCATGACACTATTATTACTTAAAAAAACATTAGCAAAGGACTTTACTGTATGTTACTTTAATACCTCACCTGAGTTGCATCACTGTAAGGAGTGGCAGAATCTTCGGTCACTCGTTGAGAACCGAAAGCAACGCAAGGCGCCATTTTTTTGATAGCTAGATACAGTTTTCTCAAATCACAAATTTAGTTCAAAAACAAATAGGGAATGTTCAATCATGGGTCACTCTTCAGCATCACACCATCAGACTTCACACAAAAGTTTCTTCGTCAAATCCCCGCACAAGAATCGAGAGACTCCAGACAAAATCTCGATCGTTTGACAATAACTCTGTTCACAATTTATCTTGGTATTCTTTAAATAAAATCTTCACAAACTATCGCAATCTCCAGCTCTGTCAAGACGACTTCGCTAACAACTGATCGACACCTTTACTCGGCGAGCTCCAGAGCGCTACTGCCGTCTGACCGCGAGCCCCAGCTTATATAGGCCGTCAGTCAGCCAACACACGTGCTGCGTATATGGCGCACGCCACGCCAGACCCGGCGTGAATCTCAATACAAATTCAGCGTCGTACGTCAGTCAGCTAACCAATTTAATGATGTTTCTAGAACTTAATTTCATTGTCGTACATCGAACTAACTAATGTCAGAATATTTCTAGTACATAATTTCAGCGTCGTGCATCAGCCATCTAAGTAATGTCAGGATATTTTTAGAACCTAGCATGAAGCGCGCACATTTTCCAGCTCCCTTACATCATCTGCCGTCAAGCACCATGGTTACACTCAACATTATTTTACATCCAATCGAATTGTATAGATAAACGCAATTTTTGACGTTTTTTAAGATATATTCTGAAATTAGGGTTTCCACATCATACGTCAGCTATTGAAACATTGTACTAGAATCAGATAACGTTCAAGAAACGTTATGTGGAATTAATGAGATTTAATTTGAAAAATCGTTAATATTGTGAGTTTTCCAACGCGCTAACCCAGACGAGAAGGCAGCCTGAGGCGAGCGAGGCTATAGCCTTTAACTCGCCACCTGCCTGCTCGTCGCGGGCGTCGGGCAAAGGGCTTGTCGGTTCATGGCTCAGCGGTTCAACGGTTCACGGTTCAGTGATTCAGCGGTTCAGCGGTTCAAGTTTCAGTAGTTTACCGTTCACGGTTCAGCGGTTCACCGGGTCACGCTTCTGCGGCTTATGGTTCAGCGGTTCACGGTACATAGTTCAGCGGTTCACGTTTCAGTAGTTCACCGTTCACGGTTCAGCGGTTCACCGGGTCACGCTTCCGCGGCTTATGGTTCAGCTGTTCACGGTTCATAGTTCAGTGGTTCACGGTTCTGCGATACACGGTTCAGCGCTTAACGGTTCTGCGATACACGGTTCAGTGGTTCACGGTTCATCGGTTCTCGGAAGGGGCAGACTATTGAGCAGCGAAATAAGGTAGTGTTTATTCACTATGAATTGTGTGTGGAAAAGCGGGAGTGACTGATCCTTTACACGCACTAACTTTTCGGAGCCGCATTCTGGAATCGAAAAAACTCTATTGCTGTGACGTCCAATACTATATATATTAGCAAGAACACGTCTGAATGCAACTTTATTGCTTACTTCATCGTACATGCTTTTTGTACAGTAGTTTCTTCCTTGGTATGAAATCCAACAAATTTGTACCCCTGAAGATAAAAAAAAATATGAAAAATTCTTTCGTTCTATGTCCGTGCAAGAATATTAAATAAATTTCTCAGAAGGAAAAATTTGAATGGTTGTAATGGACCGAAACCCAATCACACTGTAACAATCACTTCACTATAGACTCATTAAATAAGACCAAACTTACCTAATTATAATTACTGTCTTATTGTATATGCAAAGTCATGCAGCACTCACCCAAAAATATATTTCCTATCTACTATTCTTACTTGGCAATTAGCGTAGACATCACCGCGTGCCAATTAAGTGTCTATTGTTTTAGTAATCAGAAGCTAGAGATTGCTTATCGACAAGCGCGAGCAAAAGAGCAGAGCTTATCTGCTCTCCTCGATCCTCTCGAACCGCACGAACCGAACATTTACGAGACTCTCGAACCGCACGAACCGAACACTTACGAGACTCTCGAACCGCACGAACCGAACACTTTCGAACCGCTGCCTAAGCCACACAGGAGACTCTCGAACCGCTGTTCAAGCCACACACGAGACTCTCGAACCGCTGCCTAAGCCACACACGAGACTCTCGAACCGCTGTTCAAGCCACACTCGAGACTCTCGAACCGCTGTTCAAGACACATACGAGACTCGAACCGCTGTTCAAGCCACACACGAGACTCGACCCGCTGTTCAAGCCACACACGAGACTCTCGAACCGCTGTTCAAGCCGTTCATGCTGTTTACTCCTGTTGGTCTGCCTACACTCTTAATTCCTTTCATAATTAATGAAAACTAGAATTATGTATGAAAACTATTGAGGAATGCATTCACATTAAATATCTATAATTAGGTTTTGTTCGCAAAAAAAAAATCCTACAAAAATTATGATTGGGCCAAAAATTTGTGAATTATATGCATCTGATCTTTTATCTGAAATGATACTAGATGCGTCTGGTAAAATTTTGATTTCTCAGCCGGTGATTTGCACGGTAAAATTCGTATTGAGAAATGTAAGCCTTATTTACTGTTGAGCCTATCATGCAAGGATGCCATGAATGAATCAGCAATTGGTACAAAATGAATCTTTTTAATCTCGAACGTTCCCATTCAGCAGAAAATTGGCTAAGATTAACTATAAACAGTGATATGCATCAACACCTTACTTTTTGTGAACCCATTTTTAAAAGCTGTACTTGGATTCCCAATTTAGTGAAGAAAATAAAACGCGGATTCTTTGAACTGATTCAAATATTCTAACATTTTTCCGCCCTTCAATAATAGTTCATGTTCATATTCATATTCATATTCATATTCATATTCATATTCATATTCATATTCATATTCATATTCATATTCATATTCATATTCATATTCATATTCATAATAATACGGTGGATACTCCATAAGTGAAGAAAAACCCCACCAACGGTTGCGCGCACGCACACGTGTAACGTCCTAGGAAAAGAAAAAAAAATAAGTAAATTGGAGAAACAGGCGATAGAAATGTTATTTATTAGTTTTATTATTATTATTATTATTATTATTATTATTATTATTATTATTATTATTATTATTATTATTATTATTTAGGTTATTAAATGAAAGGTTATTAGTTTCATTTCAATCGAAAATCATTCTGAATACCCTTGTACTAAAGCAATGTTGACTCAAGAAATATTATTTACGGATGATATACTATGTTCCAATTTGTAAAAATTTAAAGTTACTCCCATGGTGAATTATTAATTCCTGACGGCGTCCAATTAGAAACCGATGAAGATTCTCTCGACGCGATTTGGTGAATAAATATCGAAAACTGACAAAATGAGCAATTCTAGCCGCAATAAGGCTAAAAATATTTCAAAAAAATTTGAAAAAAAATTTCAATTTTGCAAAAAAATTAAATGTTTCAGAAATATTCAATATTCCAAAAGTATTCGATACTTCATAAATATTCAACATTAAGAGAATATTAAATGTAAAATATTTATTATTTACTATTTAAGCGAACCAGCGAGTGCCGCATAAATGGTATACTTAACAAGTTGGTAATAAACGAAAAGTCGGTGCATTGCTGCAATTTTTAAAGCAAATGAGAAATAAATTACCTTAATTCTGACCTTAATATAATTTAAAATGATATATTTGGATAAAAATATCATTTGGATGCGAAATAGATAATACTTGAAGATAAATAATGGAAAGGCCGTGAGTTGAACTAAGTTGAAGATATGAAACTCAACACGGTTAAGTTAAGCATCTTTCGACTCGGTACTAACTCGGTCAAATAACTGAGACCTTTAAAAAAATTACTTTGCCGGAAACAATCAAAGGCACAGGAATTTAACCTACAGACCTGGTGAGTGAACCGCAAACAAAGATATCACGAAGGTCGACATTAAAGCCTGGGCTCATAAAAAAAAGCGTGGGCATGGGCTCGTGAATAAAGCAAAAAAGTGACGTCAAATTCATTAATTTGTCTTAGGTAAATCTTGACGTGACCACACGCTTCTATTAAGAGAGAAAATCTGGAGTAAATCTAATGTGGGATATTTCAGCCAGTCCCTCCTCTACCTGGGCTCATCTACAATAAAACTGAGTTAAATTTATTAAACTTATCTTATGTATCAGGTAGTAAACCCAGTAATTTAAATTCTCTGATTCACTAATCATTAACAGTTGAAAATAATGTTTCATTTACAAGCAGATATCGTTGTGATTACTTAAAGATGAGCTGTCCACTAATAAAACACTAAATGAAATTCAGCTCGAGATGTGATAAAACCCCGAGAAAAATCCATTTAGTTTCTCATAATAAATTCTTTAAATAACTGAGATTTGGAATTTTGTATCGCGGCTGCAAGCCTAATTCTATGCCGGGAAATCTTGAACTCTTGCCGTCAAGTTACTTCTCATGCAAATTCGTTAAGCTCACATGCACGTGCTTTCTTAATAGAACGAGACGTGTCCCTTCACCACAAAGAGGTGTTTACCTACCAAATTTCTAGGGTAGAGTTCAAAAGCAAGACAACTAGAGCTTTTGTTTTCTTTTGGGTCATACCTTCCCGACACATATACTCGTAATTTATTACACAGCGATACCTCTGAGACCTGCAGGGCATTTGTTTCGTTCGTGTTTCTTTGGGTATTAGACACGAGCCTTTGTGAAACAAAGTCAACTTTCGGGTCAAAAACATGGATCTTCACGTACAGGTGGAATAATCCGGGATCAAAAGAAAAGAAATGTTCTTGGAAAAGAATCACATTTTGTTTTGGTGTACTTCGCATTTTTTTTAGAGATCGAACGATGTCCCTTTGCTTATATGCTTATTAAGCGTATTGAGATATACCCCGTTCACAATTTCTAACGAAAGCGTTAAGGAACCCATTTAAAATACATTGAATTACCGATTAATTTTGTTAATAAGAACTCACTGAACAATCACTAAGTCCTACAAACACATTTAAGTAGCGTTTTATAGACACATTGATAAGCATAAACTCTCTCTTACAAAATGCATTAGCTTGAGATAACATTAAGTGTATTTTGAGAGCAGCAATAAAATTTACAATTCATTGAACATTAATAAATTTATTTCATTAGAACTTTACAGGCACACTATTTGCGGATTAAAAACATATCTTGGGCATTATTCCGTTGTCTACATATATAAATTGACCGTCTTCTATGTAACTCGTATCAATAATAACTCTTCTACGAAAGCCGTATGGTAAAAGGAGTTTCCTCAGCTTAAATTATATATAGAAAGTACAGTAACGTGTTCAAATACTATGTATGAGCCAAATAAAGCGTGTGTACAAATACTGTATGAAAATTCATAAGTATGTTCCCAACATATAACTTTTTTAACATACAACTTTCGTGTTTGAAACATGTTAATTATACTCATTAAATTAACTTTCTCAACACAGCAACTGGAGTATAAAGCAGGACAATCAAGCATTCTTCGTACCTACCATAACAGAATTCAAACATATTGTGTTTTGACAAGTTGATTTTTATTTCGAAACACAACGCACAGTCTTACTTCAATCATGTGTTAAGTTTTATCTGCAGCCGAGCATATAAGCCTGCCTTCTTGGCGCCCGTTGTACAGAATAGGTCATCGAATAACACACCGCGACCGTTGACTTCGAATTCGACACGTGAAGACCTAAGACGTGTCACGAATTTGTACTTGTCAATTTGGACCGCCAGCGAACGTTTCACTCTAATTACCCTCTTCAAAACTGCCATCCTTTAATTTTGAGACGGGTTCCTTATGAGAATATTTATATTTAGACTGTATTTTTCGTTAGCTATGTACGTGAAAATTCATCCATCTAAATTTTATAAGACTTTATTGCTCATACTGAATTAGTTCCGAGATCATTATTTTGATTCACTTTTTTTAATATTTGAGGTGTTCGGGCAGTGACTTGACGTCGCCGGTGTTACTGAAGTGAATGCAGCATGATTGAGGAGAAGTAGGGCCATTTTTAAATTTAAATTATCTCATCAGTGACGTCGTTAGTTCGTCCGATGTTCATTTTCATTATTTTACATGGATACTTCAAGCCCGCGCAGCATTAGTCATATTTTGGACTTTTTGAATGACAATAATGGAGGAATTTCAGCACTAATATCGAGAATATACTTCCTAAATTCGCTCTTTTCCCCGGACTGTGTAACAGAGAAATAAAAATAGGTATTAGTTTAGAGAGGCCGATTGAATTTTTATTTGTACATAGGTAACTTAGAATTATCACAATGAATAAAAGTCCTGGGGCCATACTTTCAAAAAAAGTTACGAGATCGTAAGTTCATCAGCCATCATTGAGGGCCTTTCAAGCAAAATCCACCAATCATAGACAAGAAAATAGAGCGTAAGTACTTACGTTCACTTAGCGAGTTTTGAAAGTATGGCCCCTGACCAGCAAGCAGAGCTTACTTTTATGTTCCAAGAAAAGACTTATTTAGAGCCAATATCAAGAGGATACAATATCCAGCGTCAATTATCCTCTACTCGTTCGTGTCGGTAACAGTAAGCGTCCGGTGTTTAGTGGATATAATTACTTTCGGAAATTCCGTTTTCTGCATTCTATTTCCTGTCAATTATTCTGCCAATTCACAGAATTAATTTTCAAGAATTATAGAGTTGTGAAGCTGTAAAAATTTATATTTTATAAAGAACTCGCTTAAATAAAGTGGTGTGGTTCACTACCGCCGTGCGAGGCGAGAATCATTACAGATAACAATCTAAAAGTAATATAAGATAAACTGTTGTGATGACCTATAATAGGAAATTCAGCTTCTTGATATATTTCACTTCTTGTGAAATCTATCAAGATTTCACTTCTTTTTTCACTTCTTTTTCTTCTTGAAAATCTTTCAAGATTTTCAAGTTTTCACTTCTTGTGAAATCTTGATATATTTATATGTATATATTACCGTTCTAATTATAAAAAGTAGTACTAACTGGCTTTCCCGTTCTGGAAAGCCGTTGATGTAGCAGAATGTCTGACGATTTAGATGACCATCAAGAAGCTTATGTCTGAATTTCAGTGGCTGGCAACGGTGCCCTATAAGTTGTAAGTGCTTGACTCAATGGCGCAGATTTATTTACAATTGAATGATGAAGGGCTCATCATAAATCTTCTCTTAATAATGATGGATCTGCCAAAGGCAATAAATCGTAGCATAAACAGCAAACGGGTGCATGAAAAAACTTGTGTCCGGACTCCCGGTTGCATCGTTTACCACGCAGGTACATACACGCTAGCCGCGTGCACAGTTGAGAGCAAAAGATCCGCTGCAGTTCAGGGCCTATACTTTCAAAAAAGTTAAGAGATCGTAAGTTCATCAGCCAATCATTGACAGACTTTCAGGCAAAATCCACCAATCATAGACAAGAAAATAGAGCGTAAGTACTTACGTTCACTTAGCGAGTTTTGAAAGTATGGCCCCAGGACTGATGTGTTCGTATGAGGCTGCAGCGTGATGATGCTTTCGTTCATCATTGTGTTTAATTGAACTTATCACTAATTATATACTCATTACTTATTAAGACTACGAGTAAATGATCAGCAGAACCATTATTTTCATTTCTATATATAAAATGGTGAAAGTTAAGGTGAATTGCTTTAAAATCATATTGATTTACTTATTATGACCAAGACTTGAATTCATTTGAGATTTCCATGACTTGAGTTTCAAAAACTAATATAATAACGGCTGTAAGGTTGGAACCCTAATGCATTTTCGATTGAAAACCAGCGAATGCAATGTACTAACAATCTATTTGTTTGTTTTCAGTGGGTTGAAATTTCATTCGCATGTCTTCAGTCGAACATGCACTAAAAAGCAACTTCTATTAATCTAGGCAAGTACAGCGGCAACTAAAATCATAGTAATTCAATTCAGTAATTCAGCCGTCGAATTATGTGTGAAGTACATACATCAAGTACAATCATGTGTGATCAAGTACTTGTATCATGTAAAATCATGTGTGATCAAGTATTGCATCAAGTACAATCATGTGTGATCAAGTACACACATCAAGTACAATCATGTGTGATCAAGTACTTACATCAAGTACAATCATGTTTGATAAAGTACTTACATCAAGTACAATCATGTGTGATCAAGTACACACATCAAGTACAATCATGTGTGATCAAGTACTTACATCAAGTACAATCATGCGTGATCAAGTACACACATCAAGTACAATCATGTGTGATCAAGTATTGCATCATGTACACTCATGTAGTGATAAAATACTTGCATGGACATAGAGCATACGTGTTGCGTCTCACTGTCGAGTACTTGACTTTATACCTAATTTATGTGCATCAACCGCTCATTGAAGAAATATCTATTGAAAGCGTCCCGAATACCTGGCGTTCAATGGAACCCTTTGACTTCTTGCCATGACGGTCGGTAAGCAGCCGTAACAGCTATTCAGAAGTATGAACTAAAACGGCCGCTGCCATCGATAAATTAAAAAGAAACATATTTATGTTTCTTATGTTTATGTTTCGCACATGATGCTCAGCAAGCTGCACAATTTAAAATGCATGGATACATAGAGAATATTATCTTTCAGGTTTTTTTCTCACGACATGTTTAAGTTGGAATGAATAAAATTAGAGTAAAAAATTGTGTAACTTCTTTCTTACCCTAACTGACTGTTAACTGGTTGATTTTATGTGTTGTACTTACTGCTAACTAATTTGTGATCATTATTCAGCGTGTTGAGGCTTTTTATGCACAACTGATTCCATTCATTAATGCTGTAATAGGAGGTGAAGTCTGGGACCAAATTCATTCGGTAGGTAAAACGTTTATAAACCCACGACCCTTAGAGACCCTTGGAATTTGCAATTCGTTGCGCCACGTTGTTTTTCGAACGAAATTTACCCCCAGTTCCTTTGACGATTCTGCGAGCTAATTTAGTCTGATATCTCTTGTATCTCCTTGCATGATATGCATCTTGTATGTGCATCATATGGATCATGTATCTCCGTTTATCCTCTGAATAACACATTAACATTTTTATCTCATATAATAAAATTATCTTGTCCTTATGTGCAGAAATTCATTAACAATAAATCCGCTACAAAGCCTCAGATTATCTTATTACTTTCACGGAAATTTGGGAAACCTCTATACAGTTTTTTTTATTTAAATAAAGCTCGAATTACTTTTAAAAAACTATAATTCTATTTAATCAGACCTCAGATTTCATCAAAACCAGACCAATTCAATCAAAATTTTAGCTCTAATTTCATTAGCTATCACGATAATTCAAATTCAATCAAAAATCGAGCTCTAATCACATCAAAAATAGAGCTAATAATGTATCAAGGATGAAGCTCCGAAATATCGAAAATAGAGCTGTAATTCAAAAACAGCCTAAATTTATCAACAAAAATCTCTGAAGGCTATTAAAAATTGAGAAGAAATAATAATTATGAAGAAAATACTGCCTTATTTAATTATCAGTTAATGTTACAACTTGATGAAAAGTCTTAATAAAAAAAGCCTGAGTAGTTCGAAGGCTAATTATCTGTCCAAACAAACGTATTTCATGAAATGATTTATTCTATTTTTATATTTCATATATATTAACAAGAATTTAAAATCAGAGAAAATCCCAAGTAAATTCGCCACCTCGTCATGAACTTGCGTGGTGAACTTGCGATTTAAACAGACCAATGATTAAAAGTGTTACATATTAATATAATATTTGTAATATTGGTATATGTTGCTTTCCATGTTAAATACATAGCTGTTATAATAAGTTCGAAATGACTGCGATACAGTATTTAATTGTATCAAATCAATTAAGTCGCAGGATTATCTTTAGACTACCAAATTCACCGTCAATGAAATTTAGATGTGAACTATGTCGAATTAATACATGTCATATTCAAAAATCAAGCCTGCATATTACTATCAACAGATTACCACAGTGAAAACGGTATTGAATGAAATTTTTTAAATCAGCCTCTCCAATTTAGAAATCTTGCCAGACGGCAATATCAGAACTTATCAAGCCATCAAATGAGTTGACGATTGCACGATGAGCAATATAAGTAGATATTTCATTCAGTTCCAGTGATTATTAGATAGTTTATATATATTGTGGACAAAACCATCCCCGATTCACTTATTTTCTTTTTGTACTGAGCACAATAGCTCCTATGAACTTTGAAACACAGCTTTGCATTTCAAATAGGAGCACTGCTTGAGGACACACCTTTTGACTTCTAATATTTTTTAATTTTTTATTAACATAAATGATTGATTTAGATTCAACAAGATTTTATGCAGATTTTCTAGATAAAGATAAGCCTTTGCGCGTCAAGCTTTTGATTGTTTCCTGTACAAAAATCACCGATGGATTATATCATTGATGACCTGGTCCTTGGCCTAAAGATGATCGCTGGTCCAAGATTATTCAATAGAAATGTTATATTATTTGTCTAAGAATATTAAACTAAATTGGGGACAATTCCTCACAACTTGTTACTCTCGCGGTGTTGCATAACAATCGGAAATGTTGAAATTCTGCCTTTCTGATGCAAAATCAAATTATCTATACTAAATTACGGATTATGATGAAATGTCTGGAAAAGACTTATATTGCAACCGTTACTACCTCTCAGTAATTCGATACCACTTCCAGAATTTTTTTTTTTTTTTTTTTTTTGAGCATTTCCGCTCTCACGCGCGGTCATTGCAATCAGTCATTGGTGTTTTTTTTACATGTTGTAACTGAAACTTTCGTTATTTGTTATGATTCATGAGTGCATGTTCCTCATTGTCTTGCTGTGAATATCTAGTAAACACGTGCAAGGATAACTGTTAAGAGAACAGGAACATGCATGTTTTTCAAAATTTATAAGGATTACACATGCGGCAGTCACAACTAAGAAGCTAATTTATTACCGTATTGCGTCGATATGAAACCAATGCAATGAACGACGCATATCGATCAAGTGTGTAACCTAATTGAATATTTGTGAAACAACATGGAATACTCAAATAGCAGTGAAAGTAAAATTTGAAAATGCCTCTACACAATAAAATACCTCTACAGTCTCGTGTTTTTTTTACTTCTGCCGGGATTAAAAAAATACTGCTGAGGTATGAGGAGCATTTTGCACTTTTTATACGTACTTCAACACTCGAAATAAAGAGATATTTCTCTGAAAAATTCAATTGTTCCATGCACTCCTGAGACATCTTTGCTTCACAGTCCAGTCTGTCACGCACCAGACATGCATGATTCATCAGGATTGTTTTTATATCGACTTTACGGTAGCTGCTTCTTACTTATGTGTGTGTTGCCTATAGAATATTAATTTCAGATTGTACAGTATAATCATTAAAATCCTAATTTGTGGATATCCCATCATTTAAGATGGTCGAATTGCGATGTACACGTGAGAGCAACATCGGTGATTCTTAACAGAACGACAAAGAGTGCTTCCATGAATATAGTTCAGTGTAAACTTAAACACTATTTATGGACTAATAATGGATCATTTTCAATTTTAAATAACTACTGTTTTATTTCTGTGGAATCTAGAATATTTATAATCGTGGAAATTACCAAAACGACACAGAGTGTTTCCATAAATGTAGTTCTATGTAAACTTAAACAATATTTATGGACTAATAATGTGTGATTTCCAATTTTAAATAAATAGTGCTTTATTTCTGTGGACTATAATATTTATAATAGTGGGAACTATTTAACTTGAAGGGTTTTAATAGATACAGTATGTGTCATAATAAGTGTGACGTGATTAATGGTACTCTAAAAGTACGCATGTACTTAAATATGTAAACACATTTTTTATGTACATTGATAAAAATAAATGTTCGCATGTATCTGTATTATAGTCTTAGTTATGAATCTGAATTTCTATCCTGTAGAAACGAAACCTTTATACAGGTACACTGAAAACATCTATTAAGAACATTGCTGCGTGCTGCGAAGTCTGTTCTGACGAAATGAATTCTGTTTCATATATATTTTGAATTTTTCAATATATATTTCAACAATAAGATGTTCCAATGATCATCAAATCGGCATTTTAAACCAAAAAGAAACCGGTTGTTAATAGAAACTGATGTATAGGACGGAACTCGATAGATTTTTTTTTCTAACAAAAAATAAGATGTTCATCCGCGATGCAAAAATCAATTCCAAATAGCAGCTGTTGGAGAAATGGTGTCTGCATTTATTTTTAACTCATTAGTCTTCAACGTATTTACTTCAACGCATTTATTTTCAACGTTTTTATTTTCAACGCATATATTTTCAACGCATTGTTTTTCCTGCACTTTTTTGAACTTAGATACATCATATATAATACTTTATTTCTTTAAATATTAAGAGGGAAGAGTTTAAGAGCTTCCATATTTTCCAACAACGCACACATTATCGTTGATTTACGTCTTCGCAAATAATGAGCTCATTTATAGGAGTTTATACAAGGTATGTCTGCACAAAAATGCACGCACCAATTCAGACCAATTGATAAAAATCAGTCCGTACTTTGAGGGTCATTTGAATACAACAACAAAACCTCATTCGCGCTCGTTCGACGGACAAAAAAACCAATAATACCATGAGCGAAAAATTCCGACCGTATGGAACCATTGCTCCGCTGGGTGCCTTTGCGGGCATTTAAATGAAAAGGAACCTGCTCTAGATGCGTGAGAATTTTTACGAGTCACATAGACTCTTGAAATATTTCCGAACAAAAGACGACAACTCTTCGCATGCATTTTATTTACTCCACATGAATTACCTACACAGGAGGATGGGGGGAATGTGCGACAACGTTCCCCGCTCAACCTTGACTGGACTGGTGGGTTGGTTTTTTTTATTTGATGTTCACCCTAAAATTTCCGTTTGGTAGTTAAAGTAAAGTTAAAAAGTTAAAGTAAAAAAAGTTAAAGTTAAAAGTTAAAGTTAAAGTTGAAGTAATGTAAAGTTAAAGTAAAATCATGTCTCCTGCTGCGCTGAAATTTATTAGTGTTTATATTGACTGATTACTAGTTTTGATTGATTACTGACTAAACTTTTCAAACACCTTTTAAAACTAAACTTTCTACGATGAATTTTTTATCCAGTCCAGGATGTAAAATAAAAAATTCAAATAAATAAAAGGCAGTCGAGTATACAGTTTAATGCATTTCACTAACACCTCTTATTATTAATTTCAAGCTACCAAATCATGTAAAGAATGTCATAAATTATTCGTCGACCGATTGATGTTGCAATAAACGTAAATGTTCTCATGCTGCAACATTATCGAAGTCTAAGCTCTACTCAGACCATTTCTCAACATCAAAAGCCGTTACTCTTTTAATTAAAAGATATCATTAACTAAGCAATATCAGAATTTTCGCATGCAAGCAAAGAAATTACATTCATTTATGTTTATTCAGAATATAGCGTACATATACATAACCTACACTTTTGATTAATTCTACCCGCTCAAGCCCTCCCTGTCAGAAACATTCCATGTGACGCAGGGCGAAACTGTCAGTATTGATACGGGACAGTTGCTGGACCCTACATAAGGTGCCGGCTTAAGTCTTCACTCTCTTATAAATAAAAATAATAAAGGACAGACCATAGCTAATTCTTCGCTTTGCAGCTAAACGAGAGCTAGAGACACTTGACATATGCAGTGTTACTGCCAACGGTTAGAATAATTATATGAACGTTACTGAGAACCCCCGCCCTGACATTTGGTTCGTTCGGTCTTCTTGCTGATATGCACTCCACTGAACACCGGGAATTTATGATACTAATAAATTGTAACGTCTGATCTTAACTCTCATTTTGTGCTCAATGTATTGCAATGAATCAAATGTGTTTTTCGAACAAAATTAAATGCACAGAATACACAGAAAGAGAATTAACTATTTACAAATGACGTAAATTTATTGAAGATTATAGTACTTGTCAATTTTAAAGCCCCGGTCAGTATGTCCTGGATGCAAATGCTCGAGTCCTAAACTCGCGGCCTGCTAAGAAAAGCCTAATCAGAAACAAAATGTTTTTTGGGCCAAAATTTTGCTCTTCAACTTAAAATAACCAATCAACTAACTAAATAACTAATTAATAACTAATAAAAAATTTAAGCAATGAAATACAAGTACAGGTATAATCATTAAACATCGTGCTTAGAAACATTCTAAAATACAAATTAATATTTTTCAATTATTTTCTAAGCAAAATTTAAAAATACAGATTGAAATGATTAATTAATTATAATTACATGAAATTGCAATGCTAGTATATGAGATTCACATGTAAAATCCAGACTTGTCTGCATACTCAATGAATTTTGATGATGCTACTGACGAGTGGAGCCATTAGGCCTATTTTGGGGGCCTATTTCTGTTTTTTATTTGTATTTTTTTAGCTAACTAAAAATATTTTTATGACATACTAAATAATCTTAAATTCATTTGCTAAATTTATTATGTTCTCTTTAATAAAAAATCCTCATATTCAATATAATGTAGCCTCACTATAAGTTGTTACTATTGTTACTACTGCAAACATACAGTAATTTGCTAAATAAACTCATACTCATTTGCTAAAATTATTATGTTTTCTTTAATAAAAAATCCTTATTTTCAGTATAATGTAGCCTCACTATAAGTTGTTACTGCTGCAAACACATAGTAATCAATGCGATTGTTGTTGTACTGCAGTCCTAAAGATTTTAGCAGTTACTGAACACCCTGTAAATCTCCTAGGGGCTTAGTTCCCCCTGTCCTTAAAACTTACTGGCGCTGCTGCTGCTGGCCGAATAAAACTCAACTCAACTTCTGGCCTCAACTTCTCTGGAAAATCCGAATTTTCGTTTTAGCGTGTTTGAAAATTTAAGTATATCACTATGTTTGGATTTTCTAAGTACACGCATTGAACTCAATTTGGCGATCACATGCCATTCATCATTTGCTATTCTACGGCAAGAATTAAAAATAGCAGGCAGAATACTTTGCGAATACTTGTGCTGAATAAAGATTAATTTCTGCTCTGAATATTATTTATTATCTTCATTATCTTTATACTACAAATTACTATCTCTATTATATATAATCTTAATTACAATTATATATTAATATTGACCATAATAACAATATATTTTGCATAATTTTAATGTTATTTACATACATTGCATATACTATTATCTCGAGTGCAAAAGATCCCTACTGGTAGACCGGCCGTGAGGTCCGTTATACAGGCCATGAATGAAGGCCGTCGGTAGCTGTATTGATCTTATCGATCTGTGCTGATCTGGCGACGCTGCCGCTGCTTTTGCTGCTGAATGAACCCGAGCGTCGACTAGTCATGTTGGTGGGTAAAATATTCGTGGGTAAAATATTCTCACACGAATATGAAATATTCGTGTGAGTTGCATTCGGCTGACCCCATGACTCAGTCTCTGCTCAGAATGAATAAAACATCACGATGTTCCTGGAATAATGTTTTTCACTGTTAAATAATATGCGTTTAAAAATTACTTTTTAATGATCGGCTAGTCATGTTGGTGGGTAAAATATTCGTGTGAGTTGCATTCGGCTGACCCCATGACTCAGTCTCAGCTCAGAATGAATAAAACATCACGATGTTCCTGGAATAATGTTTTTCACTGTTAAATAATATGCGTTTAAAAATTACTTTTTAAAGACAACATTTCTAAATTAAGGAGGCCAGTGTCTGCGACATTACACATGTACAATGAATATGTTTGAATTTCTTATCATTATTTCTATTTATTAATATTAAAATTTTTTACTTCTTAAAATTTAAATTTTTTTAATTTTCCAATTATTTATTTTGTCAATTGATTCAAGCACTGTCTCCGACTTAACGCAAGTGTGCAAAATTTTAGATTGATTTGACAGGTAGAAGTGTGTTAAATATCGATTACAAGATTTGTAGCAGACAAACAAACACACAACAAGAAGTGAAGTTAAAGAGAAGTGTTGTAAATAAGACTTATTTCTTTACTCGAGGGCTTCTTTTGATAGAGCTCTAGTCGAAACACTTCCAAACTATGTTCATCTAAAATATAATACTGTGTGCAATATAATTGGAAATTAAGGTTCAATCGTATTTATAGCCCACAGTTGATAGTCGAGCCGATAGAATTTAATGGCAGAGCAGAAAATAATAATGTAACTAGTCAAAACTTTGTAGATCTGTCAGGTGTACAGTAAAAGTTTTAATAGCTAAACTTCATGATTTATAGCCACGTTTCGTGAATGTTGGATATTGACGAGTTATGATTGATGAAAAAGGAAATGGGAGTCGTGCTCAGAATTTCGATCGCCGCTATTTTACTTTACAATCAGCATCAGGCCAATCCACACCCAATGCGGTATTGATCTACGACAGAGATAAATCATTTGTAGAATTACAAAGATTTTGCCGCTTTTTACCCGCCTGACTGCCTATAACGACAATTCCACAAACAAATAAATGCTGGTATATTGAGACCAGCTATCTTTATCACTGATCTAGCCTTGTGTTTACGACCAAGTGTTCACGAAGAACGTTAATAATTTCAGGCAATCAAGACTTTACTTGACTCGTAAATCGTAACTGGAACGGTAAAGCGCTCTTTCCTAATGATGTGATGTGCACTCTTGATGTGATGTGGACTCCTGATGTGATGTGGACTACTGATGTGATGTGCACTCCTGATTTGATGTGGACTCTTGATGTGATGTGCACTCTTGATGTGATGTGGACTCTTGATGTGATGTGCACTCCTGATGTGATGTGGACTCCTGATGTGATGTGCACTTCTGATGTGATGTGTCACTCTTGATGTGATGTGCACTCCTGATGTGATGTGCACTCCTGATGTGATGTGGACTCCTGATGTGATGTGGACTCCTGATGTGATGTGCACTCCTGATGTGATGTGCACTCTTGATGTAACGCTGTAACCTTGCATACCGTGTCCCATTCGGTTTTTACCTAACCTTCATCAATTGGTTTGTTCGTGCAATTTTTATAAATGCAATTTTCATATCGTTACTTACTAATTTTACAGTCGATTGTGTTTTTTTTCATTAACGATGATTCGAATAGTTAATGATTATTGTCATAGTTTTTAATTACTTTTACAGCAGATCAGTTATAGTTTATACAGCTGGTAATAATTTGCAAAGCTAATAATGAATTGCATTGTTAAGTATGATAAGCATAATAAATGATTATTTACAAAGTATGTTTCGAGTGACAGAGAAGAAACCCAGCAAGAGGCTCGATGAATGTAATTAAAATGAATGCATATTCATGTATCTGGCCTATCTTTACATAGGCTGACCTCACGCTATATTCTATAGTCAAGGTCTATTCGGAAATTAATTTATATATTGATATTAGTAATTCTTTTTGGACATTTACTTTTCAATTTTCCAATTTGTCAAGGTCAATCAGTTGAGCCATGAATGCTTGTAATTTTAGAATATTTCGGTATCCATTGTAAATAGATAACATCATTATTAATTTTAGAAAAATGATCTGTCAAAAAGCACTAAAAAGTTTAATACATTCAACATGTAGCATTGAATAATTGCCCCTAATCGATGGAACACACTGTTCTTCAAAGTTCGTGTTTTTAAATTGTTCAACCTGAACATATATATGTGTTGCATTATCCATAATGTAATCAGATTAAGATTGAATTAAATCCATAAGTTAAATAAGAATCAGCATTGATTTACAATAAAGGCAACTATTACTAATACACTAGTAAATTTACAAAATCACGAAATTCCTCCAATGATAGTTGATGAAATTCAAGGCTAAACTATCAGCAACCAACAATTACACACTTTTCAATAATTCTTTTTTCCGGGATTTTTCCGTAGTGAGTAGCATCATGTAACTAATATAAATAATGTCTGAAGTTGTCAAATGTTCATGAATAATTAAATATATTGCCAACATCATGGAATTAGAAAACGTGTCTTCAAATCGAGCAATCATGTCAAGACCAGGTTAAATCTCCGAAAATTTCCTATTGCTAAACTAAGAACATGTTCGGTCTTCCATACACGTATAATGAAACTCAAGCAGTAAAACAGATCTTTTACTTAGCATTGAAAACTATTTATACTAAATTAAATGCAAGAACGTCATGCCACTTATCTTTTACTATATGATATCCTTGAGATTGCCGGAACCCGTATGGCGGCCGCGGAGGCGTGACGTAACAGCTCTGCTTGTGAGGGCAACAGCTGTGAGATGTACAGCTCTGTGAGGCTGTAAAAACAATGTCGTACAGCTGCATGCTGGTACATTCTTCTTTATATATGACTAAGAATTATTTTCAGCTCAATTTCAGTGCCAGCTACAAGTGGAACACATCACAGTCTGGAACATATCACATGCAGCGGTTAACATTGTATAATTACTCCTAGTTCTTCAGAGAAATAATAATGCTTACGAGTGAGTTAAGTGGGCCAAGTGGTAGTAAATTTTGTTAAGTGATTTGGGATCATTTATTAGCTTTTAAAATACAACTAGTCTTTTTATAGTAGATCCAGAACTTACTTTTTTGGAAATATTTTGGTATGCCAGGATATTTCATAGTTGTTTCATAGTAAACTTTCTTGAATAATTGATATATTACATGAAAGCATCGATATATGTTTCCTGATTAAACGTTGTGACTGTTTCTAGGACACATCAGGTATTATGCTCCTCAAAAATCTCATTTAAATTGCAACTTCCTAACTCTTCTCATGGCTTTTAATTTTTTTTTATTTTTTTTTTAATTTAATTAATAAAATTAATTCCTTTTTGTTGGAATGGTGAGTGTGGGAGGCCTTATTTAAAAAAAAAATTCTCATGGCCACAAGATATTAATAATACACAGATATTAATTATTTACACACGTGCGATCGATGACCAGAGAATTTGTTGATTTATATTATCATTGAGTGGAACTTTTCTTCAGATGACGGTAGATTAAAAGATATTAATTACTATAGCAATCGAGTTTTACTGAGAATCTTCCTGAACTACGAAGGATATGTATACCTCGAGGCTGAATATAGTGGCACCGCTTGGTATTTTCTAATATGTTAATTAAATAAAATAAATTAGATATGTTAGTTAAAACCACGCGTCAGTTTCTTATGAAGGTCACCTATAAGGGTTTACCTTCCTTTCCATAGCAAGGAAATGGTATCTGTATATAATTAATGAGCGATATATACCATTAGTCTGCTTTATTCTTGATGATTGAGAAGATAGGAAACTAATTTACATGATATAGGAAATACTATGTACGTTATGTCACGAGGTAAGTTTCATGGTACAGAAATTATTGTTTTGAGAAAAGGAAATGCGTTGGTGAGAAACACCCGATGCAAACTCTAAATCATTGTGGTGAATGTAAGCGTTTAATCTTGCATGTAAAATTGAGTTAGCTCATTCCCTAGCTAGATGAGGCACAACTGTTATGGAATCATGGAATTTTCTGTACATTTTTCAATTTTGAGATGTGTACACATGTCACCACATAAAAATCCATTTGTAATCCATTTCTGAATTTGCGTAATGGATTATTGACATAATTTTTGTAGTAATCCATTTGTGATATAACCTTACGGATAACTTTTGAAATTATGATTGACTTTCTTGCGAATCGAGATGAATAGAATTTTACAGCCAATTACTCCGGCCGCATTCTAATAGCTACCTGTTTATCTGATTCCAATTAATTCTATAGCCTGTTACTCAATCTACAGTTAAATAACTCCTTATTTATTAGCATGAAATTTTATTTTACATTTAGTTATTTCGGCCGCAATCTAATCGCTCCTTACAGTTAATAGCTCTTAAAGCTCAGTTGAATTGCTCACACACTGAAACTCACTAAAATAACACGTGCAGGAGGTTCAGAATTAAATCAGTTCATAAGTAGCTGATCTTCCACAACAAATCGAAGAAGAAATTATGGTAAACTATCAGGATCGTGGCCTTGATCGGGATCATAAATCCCTGATATTTTAGAAAATCCTCATTTATCATGGCGTAAAAATCCTCATTTATCATGGCGTTAAAATCCTCATTTATCTCATTTCCCCTTGAATCCTCTATGGGAATTGAAAAAATTTCGTAAGTTTGATGATGGAATAATTAAATGACAGACAAGTTTTAATTAAGTTGAATTTAACTTTTTTGAAATTCTTTTGCGGATAAATTTTTAATATCCCGATAGTAAAGTTATTAAGAACACTAAGACAACAAACTTTCAATCAGATAGATCTACAAGATAATAATTTTGCCCCGAATTTAAATTATATGATCGGTGAGAACACATTATAAAAAGTTATTGCAAATCGAGCTGGCCAGTCATTACAGTTAGAATGTAAATAATTTTTCATTCCTAAACCACTTAAATTATTATTTTAATTTATAATTATTTCACACTAAAACCAGCCAACCACGTCAACCACTCTCTAATCTGTACGAAAAAAAAATTAAATCATGAAGATAGGAAAAATCTATTTGGCAAGTTCCTCTCGTAAGCGCCCAGTTAATAAGGAAAAGAACAAACAGCAGTGGAAAAGCAATTCAGCGGTAAAGTTATTTAAAAGAAACCAGAAACGGATTTAGTCGCTAAGTATTTTTTCTCGAAATGGTTATATTCGCCAAGTCGATAAGGACAAAATAATTATTCACATTTTCCTAAGCCTATCAGAGGGTTAAATCGGACAATTGTCATTGTAGAAACAATGTATATTTAAATTATTCAATATCTTTTTTTAGATACTTACGATGCTTACGTGGCTTGTGATCTAGGTTGAATTATTTATTCAAAAGAAGACTTAACTTTATTTCTTTGTTGCATCAGTCACTTCGTAATTCGGTTCACGGGAGAAGCCTTATTGCATGAACAGAAGCTCTGATTTTTCTATTTTAAATCGTGATTTGAAACATAAATGATATGATGTTCAGTGCTGGAACATTCTGAAACGTAAACTTGCCTGTTACCTACCGATTAACAAAATACGTCAAACGACCTCTAAAGACTTCATTGCACGAAAAAGGTGTATTAATACTTATTCTCGTATGTATGAACATGTTTGAGCAATTCATTATTTAATCATGTTATTTTAATAGTTCTCTGTCGTTCGTTTCTTCGACATGATCACGTTTTCGGACGGAAATAAATAAACCGATAGAATGTATAATTAGTTTTTTAATTTATTTCATTAGACGAATTAATATCAGAACTCTTTTTAATGATAAGATTCAATCTTCCCGCTAATTCCGGTCTGACTTCTTCTCGGGCCGAAAATATTCATGTGCAAAACGAATTATCGTGAGCGTCTCTAGTTCGACTGAAGCAACTAGCACAAATATTATAAGGTGAATTATCGAAAGTTTTACTCTTCATATTGAGCCATATAGCCAATACTTATTGGATGAAACTTTTTCATAATTATAACCTTATGCCCTCGTGATTATGGTAAATTTTATCAGTAAATTAAATATAACTTTACAAGTTGATGCATGGATATTTGTTCAGCAAGAATTTTCGGCATCCAATGACGGATTGAAACTGAAGCAAAACGAAATAATTCCTGACTTGAATATAGATCCATAGAATCCTGTTCTCAAGCTGGCCTTATCTGGACCATAGTGGTTTCAAAACTCACTAATGTGACTTAAAGGAATAATTTTAAAATCCACATTTTTACACCTTCGCCATGTCTTTGTTATGGAATTCAAAATAAATTTCAAATATTTAATTCAGAACAAATTAATTTATAGTAAATTAAAAAAAACTTAATTCGAGTTTTTTCAATCCGCTTTGCGAATAAAATGATGGGGCTAAGCAATTAATTTCTCGACATAACAGTGATAGTGGACACAACTACAACAAACTATCGTTAAAACACAATATTAATTTTCCCATTACTTATTAAATCAACATATCGGGCAGATGGCGTTAAAAAATAAGTAACAATAGTAACCAAAAACGAAAGTTCATTACACTGTCTGTGCAGCTGAGGTTTCCTACTAAACTCTTTTCCAACATCTGGGTTTACATACATTAACAAAAAAAAATCAACTAAACCTTCAGGCAGAGTAAAGAGTTGCGGCAAATTTCTTTTCAGGCGTGGAAAAGTTGTTTTACAGTTAAGTTATTTAAAAAAATATCAATAACAATTCGGATCGAATCAAAACATATCCGAGTAGTCAGATGTCTCAGCGCCTGAATAACACCCATTTCAGACATGTCCCAGAGCTTGAACAGAAGCTCTAATTATCTTTCTTGTTGAAATTCCGATCTAAACAAGAAACAGTATAAGGGAACTTCAGTGCTGGAAAATTCTGGCCATGAAACTGAAATTATTGTACTTACTGAACTGACAGCAATATAGAGCACGTGACATCAGGCGACTGACTATCATAAAAAGGCTTATATGAATTTTATATATGCATGTATGAACATGTTTGTGTAAATTTCATTTATATGCATGTATAAACAAGTGCACTAACAATTACTATGAACTTTTTATTATAAAATGCTAATGATATGTTTGAGATTTCATTAATTAGATCTTTTATTAGTCAATCAATTTTCTCCTTGTAATCCATTCAATTTATTTCCTTTATAAAAAAATCACTTGGCAAACAGATTTAATCGAAACTTGATCCAGGTGCCTATTGAGGCTTTTGACTGTAGAATTATCCGAATTTTTCTTCGCTGCGGTCAGAATGCATTTGAACTGGGAGATTATTTTCGTGCAAACACTGGATTTTGAAACATATCATTGCATCATATGTTCTATTGATACTTCTGGCTAGATTTAACTACTTACTTGATGCAACACATAATTTTTATTCCTTTGTGCACGATCGAACAGAAGCTCTAATTATTTTTCTAATTGAACATCGTGATTTGAAAATGAAATAATTGAATGCATTTTCAATGCTTGAAAATTCCGGCTCGGTAACTTGAGTAGTACGTGCTAGCTAACATTATTTATCAAGTGACATCAAATGAATGAATTTTAAGAAAATCCTAATTAAATTTCATAAATGTACGAATAAACTTTTGTTTATGTTTCACCCAAAAAGCTTGGAATTTAATTTTATCAAAAGGGTTTTGATATTTTTGTTCATATCCATTAATTAATCAAGTTATTTTAATACATATTTTCAAATCATTTTTTATTAATATCAATGAAAATGACAATCAATCAACCTTGATCACTCATGTTCTTTAATGACCATCGGTGGGACATTAATATACATTTTTTTGAAGGTTCCCACGTACATCCAGGGAAGCTCCGTTACAATAATTCATGTGTCGCGGATAAGCTATAATATTTTCTACCATGCAGCGCTAGCTTCATGTGAGAAGTTTAGCTGAAATTATATCGATTGTTGGTAAGTGGACACGTAATCTCTGAGCGCACAGTGAAGCTTTAGCCGTCATTGGGCTGTGATTATAGACTTGTAACTGGTCTCTCGATGAGGTGGGTTTGTAATCAGAGTTCATGATGTTCTCATGTACTTTTTTTGGGTTTCGTTACTGTTTCAGTAGCTTAGGTGCAGTTATGTTTGCAGGATATTTCTCTTTGTTTCATGATTATTATTATTTCTTCAGTGTAAATCATATTCCAAGAATTTCCAAGCATTTCATAGGAATTATCCTTTCCTTCGTTTATGCATTTTTCGCAAATTTTTAATTCTTTTCCCATTGATTTGAGTTAATTTTAAAATATTTTAGATATTGTCAAATTCATAACAGCACACTAAAGTAACGATATATTTCTGTCACATTTTCTATTATCTCTCATGCATTTCTTATATTTTTTGCACTTTCCGCACACTACCACTGTTTTATTTTCTAGACATTCTACTTTTGTTCACGAACCAAATTCATTTTTCGAGCAATGGTCCATTCTTTGATTTGGACAGTTTCTAAACTACAGCCTATCCTGTTAGATGGCATACAGCGCTTAAAATCGATAATATAAATTGAGATATTATTGATTTCTAAGTTCAGGATGAGAATTTTTCGAATTTCAGAAACGGCATGTAATCAGTGTTTTTTTAAATCGATGTGTCCAATAATTTTCTTCTGTACCCACACCTGCTTTA
This sequence comes from Hyalella azteca, assembly GCF_000764305.2. Lineage (NCBI taxonomy): Eukaryota > Metazoa > Arthropoda > Malacostraca > Amphipoda > Hyalellidae > Hyalella > Hyalella azteca. The sequence continues at coordinate 176,802 of NW_025938218.1, read as the reverse complement.
AACCGAGAATTAATATATCAGACAAGAATATATTGTTGTTACCAAAAATATTGCACGACGCACGCTGAGAACCAGTCAGTATATATCTATGGTTTGGCTTCATGTGAAAAAAAATCAATTTCAAATTGTGTAAATAATTTGAAATTTTCATTGAGATCATTAGGAAAATCGTTTAATATACGTAAGATATTTGATACAATTTTAGTTCAGTTCGGTTAATTTGAACTTTTTTAATGAATACCAATGAAATGAATTAAATTTTTAATGAAAATTATGAAGCATCAAGCATTAGAATAGTTCAGAACGTAAAACTCAGTATCATTCACTAGCATATAAAGCCGCCGCATTCTGCCCAACGTTTGGTGAAGTAAGCTTTAAAAAAAAAGTAAAAACCCTGTTCCTCGGCCCGACAATAAAAACTAACTCATTCGGTGCAGTTCTATCACAAATGCGTATCACTGCTACGAGTTATGACGATTTAAGGCCTCTGCGAGCCCAACTAAATCGCTGTCTGTTTGTGACAAGCCAAGGTTCGTTCAAATTTTATAGCACTAACATACACGATCGTAAAATGAAGGAACATAAATCGATATCGATTACAATTTTATGAGTAGATTTATTGCCCATTTTGTTTCTTCCTCTATTTTACTGTCTGCTCTAAATGAATGATCGGGATGGAAACTGCCCAGCAGTGAGCCATGGGGTAATTAAATATGTACTTACGTTATTTTAATGCGTTACTCAATTTATTAATTTATTAATTAATGCGTTACTCAATTAAATGGCATCTCCCTCGTGAACGTTTTCTATTATGTAAATGTTTCAAGCTATCAACAAGTTAGAATACTGTTAGATCCTTCAACCAATCCATTGAGCAGATCTTTTCCAATATTATGAAACAAGATTTTGTTCTTCATTAAGTTTCTTAAATTGTTTTTGTTAAATTAAAAAATTGTGTTATTAAATTGTTTAAACTTAAAACATCGATATAATACATCACACGTTATAACTCGTTCATGTCAAATAAATATCCATATCATAAAAATTTCCACATCATAAAACTGTTCATATCCTATATATGTCCAAATCATATATGTGTGCGTGTCCAACTTATTCGTGATAATTGATTGTGTCATATCTGATGCAGTGAATTCTTCACATTCAGTCTCAAATTAAGGCCTATCATAATTTTATTAACACCTAATGATCGACATTATGCGTTATCCATCCGGTCTCAAGATGTCACACAAGATCAATTTAATTCGTTTTCATATTAATAATAGAAGTCCAGTCGTTAACTTTACAATCAAAGCTTTAAACTGTTATCGAGAATCAGCGTAAGGATTATTCGTTCACGAAGGATTTAAAAACGCGAGTTTCCTTGAACTTCTTATTAAAATCAGTTTTAAATTAATATTGCATATAACGTAAATAAAACAAGTAAAACACTCGATACCGAGCAAAAAGCTATTAAGAACTTGAAACGAGTGTAAATGTTCAGAACGAGATTCCAAACTAAAACACGTGCCAAATATTCTCTTCAACTAGGCAAGTCGAGAGCCAGCATCGAACTAAATCAAACACGTAGATAAAAATAGACTACAAATAAGTTGCGTACGACACATGTGTACCAAGCTGAAATTTTATTGAAAAATGTACTTGTAAGAACTTAAAATTCTACAATCGGTATAATCATCTCAATGATTCCTTCGCTAAAATATTTATTTTTCAATTCAGGGTTATTTTTACGCACCTAAAATTAGAGAAGAGTTCCCCCACAGCTTCGCTAGCTTGACTAATAAGTAGAGGACACGAACTCAAGACTGTTTATAGTTTTAATTTTATAGGCCTGTTAAATTTTAAATAGCTTTCGTTGGGTCGCCTTAGAGCGTTGAGCAGTTTACGCAGCTACTGCTTCTGTTTACAACCACCGAAAAAAGTAGGCAATATTTAACGTTATGCCCTAGGAAATACAAAACGCTCATCCTCGCAATAATACTCCTCTATTTCCATATACAAATTTCATATATTCTTACAAATTGCTTAACACAACTTTTTCTCTTAATAAATTCGTAGCAACTTTTTTAATTCTCCTTTGCATGGAAAAATATTTTCATTTTCATTCTTTTTTCTATAAAAATTTTTTATAGAAAAAAAATATATATAGAAAATTTTTAGAAATTTTTTTTTTATTTTCATTCTTTTTTTCTATAAAGTGTCAGCGAGGTTTGCTGAGACCGTCGCTAGACCGCAGAGACCGCCACCTCCGGCTTTATGGTGACGCAGACAAGCACAACAGTTATATTGTCGCTACCTTTTTGCCTATGTCGGTCATTTACATGACTTTTCGTGGTACCTTCGCCTCTCTGTTGTGGTTAACACTGCTATCTAGGTCCTGTATTTCGGTAATAATTCCCCTTTATATCATTAAGAGAAGGAAAGAGCTTCCGTCGCTATGTGACAAGCGTGCTTCCGATCGAGAAAGCCGGAACTCTGGGTTACGTTTGGAAGCGCTTGCGTGGTCTTGATATAATACGGTCTTGTTTCTTATAATCAACGTCTATATCTTGATTGTAAAGGCTCAGCTGGAGTGAACAACTATATTTATTTTATGCATTCACACAATTTACCTTAATAAAAAGAGACTAGGCGATAATTGAGACGCAATTAAATTTAATTTTGATTATTGTATTTTGATTAACCGTTTATACCCGTGGGCTTCAGATTGTACCCTATATTTTATGCTCAATACCAACAGATATTTTTCACAATACCATGCGACCCGTTCATATGATCAAATACTATTCAGCAAATATTTAAACGTTTTGCATTTCATCAATTTCTTGAAAGCCAATACAAACGTTATCATGTATCTCCTTAAAATTCGACTACGTAATTGAGGAGCCCCATAATAAAATAGAAGGTTAACCTCATTGGCTTCTGATCAATAAAAACTCGAGGTTAAAAAAGCGTGAATGAACAAGTCGAGCGGGAAAAAAGTACGAACAGTAGCACGTCGAGACAAAAGAAGGTTCGCTTGCGTTAGCAAAAACTCTCTGAAGGCCTTTGCGGTAAAATCTGTTCACATCTGTCATGGTAACGAAATAATGGAAAATATTTTTCATCCAAATAGGCAAAGGATGGGATTCATATTAGAAGTAATGTTATTACAAAGAAAATTTTATAATATGTCTTGCTATTTTATGCTGAAAATGTTGTATTTAATGCATAATAGATCAATGAAGGCGATAGAGGCTTCAGAAAGACAGCAACATTTACAATTATGAGTACATAAATAAATTTATGGATTTCCCTACAAATGTAACCATTTCAAATACGATCAACGCGGTCCAAAAGAAAGAAAAACTCAATCGTTCACGGTCCATAAAACTACCATGGACTCAATCAGGTTTTTCTGCTGACCACAATTTTGATTGTTCAAACGCAATTAATTTTGCCTGGTGCTGCAGCAAACGTCGGAAAAGTTTAAGCAGGTGCGCGGGATTTATAAAATTAAAACTTTTTATGTTTCGAAATTTGGTATCTGCACTACGAAGAGAGTGATCTCCACAACGGATGATCTGTCCGGCACTTATTATCACAAAACTTATCATTTATCATTTCAGTTTCCCTCGTTTTCGAGATGAGTTACGAGGCGGTTGATCTGTCCGGCACTTATTATCTATTATCACAAAACTTATCATTTATCATTTCAGTTTCCCTCGTTTTCGAGATGAGTTAGAGGGGAACGTCATAAAATTGCCTCAAGCCATCAATTAAACGCTCTGAATTGCTCGCACTAAATCGCGACTAACGTCAGTATTTTAACGGCCTTCGTTGACGGGTTTAGGACCGGTTTCTTGGTACAAAGTTTTCTATTATTGAAACTAGCATTTATGTTTTTCTCAATTTATGCAGTTTTTTTCTTTATGTTTTGATCAAAAATACAAGTACATACAAATACATTCATATAGCAGTCAAAAGTTATACGCCAATTCTTTATCTGGATATATTTCTCTCAAATTTTAAGTTGTCTGCTCCTCCGAAATAATTAATTAGACATCATTATGCTTGTAGTCATCCTGGAAAAAACTAGAGTAAGCCTATTCTATATTATTTATTAAATTATTAAATGAATAACTAATAATTAAGATCAAGCTATCACGACCATTGAGACCCAGAGGTCATTGTCATGTGTCTCACGTCCACTCTACACAAATATTGTTCGTAAACGTAACTGGATGTCGTATTCGTCCACCTATTACAGCTTGGTTAGTCAAAAATATCTATTCGTAATCGTAAACACTGAAGACCAGCATCAATCATTCACAAACAAAGCTCGAAAATCACCATTGTAAATTTGGTACACATTTGTTAATCAATGGTTATGTTCCTCGATTTCTCTAAGACATCTGCATTCATTCAATATAATAATTCGTAAAGCGATACGTGGCTTTTGGCAACACGATACAATATGTTTAAATTAAGCAAATATATATAAATTGCTAAAAACGTCCCGGCTGCATGGTAAGAAATTTTGTGCAAGTTTTCCCGCACTGCTCTCACATCAGCCAGGTTGGTGGTAGCTTGTATACGCGCAGCAGGGCAGCGCGGACGGTATAAGGTCATTTTTCATCACAGACCGGCAAGAGATGTAAACTTTCCCATGCACTAGACCGCCCTGCACCTCGTGCTGTATACAATCCTGCTCACTTTTGAGCCGCCATCGCTTCAGTATGAATGAGGCAACTATGTTCATTGGATAGACGGTGACTACTGCATGATCGTGGTGGAAACACGTAATGCCGATTACTGCCTTTCAAACAGTTTAGTGTGTTTACGTAAACAGTGATGGGGTCTGCTATATTTATTTGGTTTGTTTGCCCAAAGCAAATATAAATCGTGACTTTCAGGCTTCCAATTAAAATATTTGTGACTGTATTACTGAGACTCCTCATATTATTATGCCTCTGGTATACTAGTAATGGCATTACGCTCACGCACAAAAAAAATATTCATTATTTTCAGCTCATATGTTCAGCTTGGAAAAACCACCCATAGTTACCCTCAGCTTAACTTGTCAGGTTGTTTGTGATGAGCAGCAGGTTAATCCGGCGTTGCTGGTAAAACTTCGTGGCAGGTTGATCCGTCGTAACAGGTTACCCCAAACTGGGTGGTTATTCCATCAGAAGAAGTAAACGTTTTACGAGTGGCACCCCAGGCAAAATGTTTTTTGTCATGAAAACCATTCCAAAAAATTCACCGCAGAATAATTTCAAATTTATCTGCTATAAAGAATAGGGATAAAATAAGATTGCATCAATGACACAAATACCAGGTGTGCGAGCCTCATTTATTTACCTTCGGCTCGCTGGAAAGAAAAGGTCTTGCTATCTCAATGAATATAATAGACGATTTCGCTGGCCTATATTGCACATCCATAACACGCATTTAAGGTCCATACGCACTACGCCAGGAAAAGATGTATAAATGAATGGGATAGTACAACCGTTACCTATGTGTGTTAGTTTAATTATCACTCACAACTCCTTTTTTTCTGATGAACCGAACGGATGGTGACTTTGAGCTTTGTAATGAATTTAAAAAATTAACTGCCTGTTTTGTGTAGGAAACAACATATCTAGGTTCATCTATGTACACTCATTAATTTATAAGATATTCATAATATATTCAACATAAGAATTTTAATCGGAATTGCATGATGAAGTAATTCAGATTTCTGTTAATTTTACCAATTTGCGCACACAAGAGGTTCGCCCTCGAATCGAATTCTGCAATTAAAAACTTTGTGACAGTTCCAGAGAACATAACTAAAATAAATACTTATAACTCAATACATAGCAAATAAGTCGAATAATAAAAATATTTGCTTGAACAATGAATACTTCCAGAATAATATGTATTAAATTGTCATAATATAAATTTGTTTGAACAGTGAAGACTTCCAAAAATAATATATATTAAAATATCAAAATATAATAAATACTCAAGCAATAGTTGTGATTCACGTCCAAAATCAACTATCGCTTGCAGTTTGCCAGTGCATCCATCCTAGGGTCAAAAATTTGTAGTCTGTGCGCGAGAGTAGCGGAGCAACAGGAAGGAAGTTCTGATGAGAGAAATGACAGTAAACAGAGGGGGGGGTATGATGCGCTGGGGCTAAATGGCGCGGAACGAAACTTGGCGTGAGACTTGTTATGTACTACTATAAAGTGCCTTCCATATGCATTAGTAGAGGAACTATTGTGCTGTACCCAAACTTGAGGTACTGTAAATGTAAATATGTGACAGAGAACCATGATCGAGTGTCTGATGAAAGTGTTAAAAATCCATATAATCGAATGAAGTTAATTAAAATAAGACATATGGATGCAAATCTCTAAAACTATATAATGAAATGGTGCATTATTGGATATTTTATCTTAATTTTGTATATTATAGATTTGTTACTCTATTGGTCATTTCGGCACGCAATGTCATGAACGTTCCTTGACAATGTCGCTGACATATCGGTAAGGTGATAATGCCTTAATTTACCATCGACAAGAAAATATTTGGAAGAATCAATCACCACAGAAATAATGTCTATATTGAATTTAGAATTATTTCAAAGTATTTTATTAGGCATCGAAACATTTTTATGCCTATTCAAGGCTTTATAGCCCTTGAGAGTTTATTAGGTATATATTACTATGATAATGTTAATGGAATGAATCAACATTCCAATTTTACAATCCATTTCTAACATGATGGCCAAAAATCTGTTTCATGCACAGCTTTCCCATGTTCATAGGCACACGACGTGTGCTTGTTTTCCAAACGATTTTTAGTGAGGTTTTATTAAGACTTACGGGACTTTTTTCTGGACTTGTAATTTCGGTAAACCTCTTACGTCGGCTGCACTGAATTGGAGGGAGGAAATTAGACGACCGCCTACTGAGTCTGCGAGGGTAGCTATGTCGAGGGGACCAACGTGAACATCGTCATGAGATACAAAAATCTATACATTTTTATCTCGGGCTATAAGACCTGCATAAGTTTGACTAAAGAAAGACGAAGTCGTGAAAAATTCTGAATCTATCAAAAAATATTGTTGGAATATAATATTTTCATAAAATTGTCGCGTTTTCTGAGCTGAATCTCTAGTTAATAATTTTAACCGTTGTTAATTTTTTGAGTAAGTTACATGGAAGGGAAAAACAGAGGGTGGGCATTAAATTGTTTGCTTCAAGTTATTTGAAACATTGAAGCAGCATAGTGAACATATGCAAATAGTTATGACTAGACTCTTTTTAAAAATTAAATTTGTGACTTGAAACTCAAGTGTTATTCATGTTCAAATATTTTTAGTATCAACAAAAACGTATTTATTGACAAAACGTATTTATTTTTAGCCATGTCTGGTCATGACCATGTTTGGTCATTTTAACTAAATTTACATTCATATAATAACGTATCGAAATTAAAATTCAAGGCATAGATATTCAATTAGATATTCCATATTTAAGAGGATACATTTGTATTCTTATATGTTCTCTGCGGCAGCACCCTACTGCATTCAAAACTAACATTTGACCAGAATTCGCTAGCAAGAAGAAAATCTTTCTACAAGTAGGTAATTACTTCATTATAAAAAAAACGTGGCATCGTACATGTCGAGAATTTCAGTAATTACGGAAATATTTCTTATTTCCGTAATTACTCTTGATCTGAATCTTATTTTATACTGAAATATTTTTCAATGCGTTGAAGTCAAGCGGGTAGCAAATGAATCAGGTTACAGCCTCCATGAAAATTTTCATTTACTGAGTACATCTCCTAATCAAACTATTTACATGACTTAAAAGAATCAAATTTCTACAAATTGAGCTTCCAAGCCCTTAAACCTGACTTATTTCATACCGTTTCCATGCATGATGCGATACTTCCAATCTTCGTGCGTCAGACGATGCAGGCTACTTTATTCATATTCAACCTGAGATAGTCTTTAAAACGAAAATAACCAAACAAAGTTATTGGCAATCTTTTTCACGCAGCAATTGGCTATCAAGCGAAACATTCACAGTATAAAAACGGACCATAAACCCCGAAGGAACGAAAATCTTAAACTAAAGAACTATGTTAACTGACAGAGTCTTTACCAATAGGAACCTTCATGGGGAAAAATTTCACATACACACACCGTCAAACTTCAATACGCTACAAAAAATATTTCAAACCCTTTTTAATGATGATGCATCTGGGGAAAGCTAGCCCAAGTCCCTGGTTGAGAGCGAGCAGTGAACAGCGTTGGTCCGCCCAGCGGGCGTTCGTTTTTGGTCGCATTTCTTTTCAGTGCGCGCGTCTGTCGCTCACGAAGCGAGCGCGGCTCCGGGAGAGCGGACACGTGTCGGAACAATGCAGCAGCCGTGCTCCGTCCCGCTAGGCTTACACTTCTCCCGTCCCAAGCTACCGACTTGTCCGTAAATGTGCAATGAATTTATAGCTGAGAATCATGTCGTTTGTGATAGACCGGGCTCCTAATATTTTTTTTATATGAAAGCCGTGAATTTAAGTAATATATGTGGAGTATTAATGCGGAAATGGAATTTAACGACAAACAAAAACATTTTAACTACACCAAGTATAGATCAAATTACTCGTTAATAAATGAATGGTCATGATTTGAAACACGTTCTTTTTGTTAAAAATTTTCCGGACAAATGAACTATTACACATATATTAAATATCGTCATCTGCTTCATTCATACTAATCGGCATTAGAAGGTTGATCTAATAACATGATTATATTTTAGTATTGTAAGAAAATGTAAATATTTTTCTATAAAAAACTTATATATGCCTTATTTATTGTGAAAGATAGAAGCAGTGAAAAAATCTACCGAATGCAACGAATTGACTTTCTTGGAGGCAGAATAATAATAGCACATTCGTTGAATTTCACGCATAGAATTTTAATCAGCTGACGCTCACATTAATTATTTACGTTTTATCTCTCTTCGCGGTACTCAGGAATCCAGACGCTCCCTATAAATTTCACTTCATCTCGCGAGTTTCCCAACGAAAGGAAGATTATTTCCCAAGGGCAGCCGCCCTCCCCTTAGGTGCTCATACAGGCGCTGGCAAGCGACGTTGACGCTTTTGTGGGGCGTTCATCGATCGGTGTACGCGAAGAATGCGTGCCAGAGGTTCACGGTAGACCGCACACACGGCAAATTACGTCGCTCAATGCACCAAACAACTCCTACTTATATGTATAATTCGATGCCGGCGCGGTGACAGAGGAGCGGGATGCGTGTAAACCGACACCACCAAACTCAAATTAAGTGAACCTTCTGCTGTTGAATATATCAAGCAAACTTCATTATTATATACATATATATTACTATTTCCAAAGAGTCGAACAATTCTTTAGAAAACTTCAACGTGAGAAGGTAAATTGTGAATTATCGCGTTAACACGAAAATTTATTCCAGTCAATTTCTAGTTTATTTGGGCCTGATTTAAAATAATCCTATCAAACGAACTGTAATTTTTTTAAATCGTGTGTTAATTTAGGGATAGCGTGTATCCAACTAAATTCCCAATCTCTTCGAAAAAAACTAAAACAATTTCTATTGTGTTAAATTTTATCTTTTCATATTACTACAATTTTTCATTTATGAAAAATTAAGGACTGCTTGTACCGAGCAAGCACTGATCATTTTAAAATATTACTCCCATTTCAGTCGCCGTAAAAACATTAACATCTGATCTCATTATTTTCTAGCTTAAGATCCTATCAATTAAACGTTTTATAGGCAATATAAAAAAAGTGGAAATTCGTCTCCCTAGTAAATTTCGTCGGTGATAGCAGACCAGAAATCTCCATTGTTGAGCTACTGGAACTACTGAAGCTAAACTGGACAAATAGAGCTGAGTCAGCAGTCATCATTCTCACCGCCTGCGATGTGTGGCCAAAAGCCTCGTGTTTAATCATGTGAGAGAACCAGGACACACATCAGGCAACTCATCCCACACCACATCATTTCAAATTCAATACCCGGATATCGTTCAGTTCCCCTTACTTTAATAATTACACAAAACACAACCATTACGATGCCTCTTAATTACACTACATCATTTCAAATTCAATACCCGGATATCTTCCAGTTCTCTTTACTTCAATAATTACACAAAACACGACCATTACGATGCTACTTAATGTGAATTAATTGGCAATTAGTGAGATAAATTGTGGACCTAAAACGCATTCACCTAAATCATCAAATGAAAATTGTCCTCTTCATCTTTGAATTTCTAGATATTTGTTGGAGTTAAAACTGCCGATGATATACATTATCTAGGCTACACGATCGCAGTTAACCAAATGAAGCATGCAACATAGCGCAGTGCACAAGGCAGGGCTAGAACACAAGGCAGCAGCAACAGTGCACTAGAATGCACGACTAATCTTGCACTAGAGTGCACGACTAATCTTGCACTAGAATGCACGACTAGCTTTGCACTAGAATGCACGACTAATCTTAAGGTTTTTATTGCCTCTACATGTGTTCACATGATCTGTCGAGGGCTCGCACTCGGAGCCTCCAACTAATCACTCTCTTGAGTCACTCTAGATTGCTCCTCTGGGGTGCGAAATTCAATCCACCCTCATGGGTGAGATATTCTTCTTTAGTTCTGCTCTCAGATGCTTCATTAGCCCAACACTCTCAAGCTGTGGCGTTGTATGTAAAGATCAACGCCAGTGTTGTTTTGCTTCTTCATGTAAACTCAAATGAATGAAAAAATTTAATTATTTTGCAGTGTTTCTGATATGGTCTCCTCGTGTAAACTCAAATGAATGAAAGAATTAAATTATTTTACAATTTTTCCAATATGGTCTCCTCATGTAAATGTAAATAAATTAAAGAATTTAGTTTGTTTGCAATGTTTCTGATATGGTCTCCACACTTGTGCGTTTAAACAGTGTTGATCGTTTGATAAATGTACCATGGGGCTTGTTTCATCATACTCATCATCATGTGTTTCATCATTTCAACAGCTTGCATCTGCAATGAATACATAATTCTAAATTTCCTTGAGATTAAGATCGGTGACATTCATTCGCAGTTTTATTGATAAATTGTGCAATGAGTAGCACTCGGTAAACGTCTTTTCTTCATTTTATTTTACATTGTAAATACGATTTTTAAGCCTAAATAGAAGCAATAACTTAAAAACTTTAATTTTGATTGAAATGTAGTTAATGTTACATTGATGTTTTTTAATTGTTGCTTCACTTTAGGCTTAAAAACCGTACACACAAGTTAAAATAAAATGCAACTGTCATCGTTAAAAGCATTTGATATTTTGGCATGTGATATTTTCTCACTGTCCAACGTCACCATTGTAATTCCGCTGCAATTTTTTTAGTTAATAGTGAATATCAGAATCTTCCAATAAAAAAAAATCTGATACACGTAAGTTATTTCTTCAATTAATTTAATTTGATTAATCACAGCCTTTTATAGAAACCTTCGTCATTACATCCTTCAAATACTTTTACCGCTTTTAAACTTTTGACATAATTCAATATTTACTCTTATCACAATTCATATATCTTTTGAAACTTGATTGCAGATAAATCCACTCTGACATCTCCCACTCTGAGTCATCTCAATTAACCAGGCTATTTTGACAGCTGTAACGGCAGATCATGTTCATCTATGGCTATATACTTCTAGGGGGTTTCAGTGGACACCAAATCATGTCCCCGCTCTGTCGATAATTTATAGCCACTAGCGCCAGTCTGCAGAGCACGGCATATAGCCGCCCCGAGGTCGGCGTATCTAATTTACGCCTCTGGTTTACTACCATCACTTCCTCTTGTCTCTTAGGCTTGCATCCTCCTCTGTAACGCTCGCTGCTTGCGCTCTTCCATGCAGGAGTTTAGTTAATGTTCAGTTATGGGACATTTTTAGCGCATTTTCTCATTTATGAAAATGATGCACTATTGTGCTCGTCATGTCCGTCTGTCCGTCCGTCTGTCGGACGGACAGTCATGTTATCGTCGACGAGAAAATGCGCTCTCTGTCACTCACTGCAGTGAGTACTGAGTTATATTTTTTTTATTTCAATCAAACGTCGTTGTCCATATTTCGGTTCTTGAATTCTTTGAAATCCTAAAGCACTTTACTACTCTTCATCAAATCATCATAGACGACGGAATATATGCTTATATACATTAAATAAATTCAAATTAAACTTCATTTTCTTATTAAATTTTAAATTCAAAGTAAATCCAGAGCTCCACCTGCTACATATTTCGACTTGTGCATGACCGCAAAATATCCCTTACAAATCATTTCATGAAGTTGTGATGTAATGCGTCAAAGTTGTACAGGACCTGCCGGATGGTCAAAACATTTCAATACCTGCGAGCACGGAATCATTTATTCCTGATTCTAGGCATGTCTTAATAGCAGTATTACAATTAAAATTGTAAAAAAAACGTGCAATTTAGTTAACGGATTGGTTACGTATATTGCAAGACCAACAGAAGAAAAGGCGTAGAGGTGAAAATTAGTTTATAGCATTAATTATTGGACTTACTCTATCAGAACATTCACCCCCTGTAAACTGATGTAATCTTGAAAATGATACACATATGAATTTTCTTTCCGTGTAATACTTTCAACCTAGTGCGACTATGAAATAAGGCCATATTTTTACCGAAGCATCCCGTAAAAATTTCCATAACATCATCTTTCTCATCTCAAAATATTTCTACATTACAACTCTTGCCAGATAAATCAAATGGTGCCGCATTTTTGCACAAACAAGTCAGTCACCTCTTAGCCTTAACGCGCCGTGCAGCCTGCCGCCCTCAACAACTATTCTCAACGCGAAATTTTCACTCGAGTCAGGAATAATTTTTTCCTTCTCTCTACTTCACCCTTTCCTTTACGCTCATTTACCACCCTGCCTTGTGTCTAATTATTTGATAAATGACCTACTGCCTCACTTGATATTCCTTGCTCTATAATTACCTTTGCCAGGCTCAATCATCAGCTATTCAAATTATAGGTGCCACATTGTGGCCTTATGGTAACGGTGAGAGTCCTCCCTTCGCCTATCATGACTCCGGGACAACTCTAAAAACTGGTCCTGAAGAAACTCTTCATCTTTCTAGGTATTGTCACGCTTTAATCTTGGCAGAAACTCGACCCGATATGACAATATGAAAAGCATATCGTCGTCTATCATGACTCGTGAACTGAGATTCAAAACTGGTCTTGAATAAATTTCTAATCTTATAAGATTTTGTCACGCTTTAATCCTAAAAGAATTTTGATATGAGAATACATGTTCAAAAACATATCGCCAGTAATCCTGAAACTGGAGTCCCAGTCTAAAGCCCGTCTAAAATAATTTGCCTGCTCGGTTATTATGTCCAGGCAAAATTTAGCCTACAACTTAATGATAGCATTATGGAGAGCTTCTAAAAAAATCATATTTTCTGGCTTCAATTTTAATGAAATCTTATCCTGAGAAAATTTCTATGTGCTCAAATTATCTTGAAAATTTTTAAATACAAAAATTTTACGATAAAAATGTATAATACATGAATTTTACTGCCAGGATTGAGCTATTTCAACTCGTATTGCTCTTTGCATCGAACATTGGTAGCCCGTTTGATTTCCTGTGATTAAGTTCAAGTAATTGATACCCTCTAAATATCTACTGCAATTTCAGAGAAATAATGATTACATAAAAACTACTGAACTCACGACTGGACTAGAAGTATTGATTTGGTCCAGTGACAGCCATGTGTTATTAAATTTTAAGCAGATGTAAATAAAATCATTTCCCGGAATGGGAATTCGGGAAGTGGATGTATTTCTAATAACATGTATTATTGCAGAAATTCTGTCATTATGTTAGTGTTTGTTGCTACAATTAGGCCATTGTTCGTCGAATTGGAATATTTTTTCTGTTCAAACACCTAAACCTTGTTTTGCCCTCTTGAATCATAATATTAAATCTTTTTTTTTCACCCAAGCAAAAAGCCCCATAAGATTTGTCAAGCATGTCCAGTCAGTATTTACGTGTCACTCATCAGTCCAGCGGTGAATAAGCTCAGGTGGCGAGTAAACATGAGTCACTGCAGGTCCATGGAACTGGCCTCACACTCATCTCTTTGTGACTCACGATTGGGAAGGAAATGAATCCAACTTCCAGTGAATGAGTAAAGCTGTTGCTTCCTCGTTACAGGAAATGCGTAGTGAGTACCAAGATTCAAACAAACACTTGATCCACGGACGAACCGCGAAAGATGAGTAATGTATTGATTGGAAAAATATAACTCAGTACTCACTGCAGTGAGTGACAGAGAGCGCGCATTTTCTCGTCGACGAAAACGTGAAGTCACGGACAGACGGACAGACAGACGGACAAACGGACATGACGAGCACATTGGCGCCTTTTTTCCATAAATGAGAAAATGCGCTAAAAAGACCAAATATTAGAAAAAAACTCAAATGATACTCATTGTGGTGTACGTTTTGAGTAAGGATCTCACGACTATAAATAAATTATCTCGAGCGAGTTGGAGCTAATATTATTTTAAGTGAAACTTTTGAAGATAGTCGGGGTGAACAAAATAAAGAACAATATGCGTATATATACTCGTCCTTTTTTCCAGTTCTAGCCACTTACCACCATTTCTTCTAAACCTGATCACAAAATGTACAAATAGATAATCGGGCTCAAAACTGGTTCGTAAAGCACAATGCAGCCCGATTGACTTTTAAAATAAAATTTTACATTATTATTTTATTACAATTAATTATTCGGCAGTTACGGTTTATGGAAACATTAAAAGAGTTGACAAATTTCTTGAGTGCTGTTGAATGCTGACATAAGTTCAAACTACAGTATCAGACGATCTCTAATTCATAATCTTTATATTCGTAGATTAATTTTAATGTATTTCCATTTACATTTGATTTAAATTTTAGAAATCAAGAAAACATACTTTTTATAAATTTTCCTCCTTATTTTCGTATATTCACAAAGAAACAAAATATTCGCTCATGAATTTTTAATTTCCCTATAACTTTAATTTTAAAAAGTTTTTTAATTTACCATGAAAATTTGTTGTCTACAAGGCATAGCTTCGAGCCCTCATGTAGCTTCGTGGTCCAGGTTTCTCTATTGGTCAAATAAACCATGCACTGAGCCCAACCCATAATCAGCGCCTGCCATCTTCAATTTTAAGCTATTAGGCAACCATTAAGAAAACTTCTTCATTCTTTAAACTGCGCCACAGATCTCTCGCCAGCGTAGCCCTTGATCACCCCACGTGCACCCAATGCAGATAAACAATCGCATATATAAAACCAAGATCGATTTTCAATATACATGCCGAATGCGAAACGAGCGATTTTACCGAGACTTAACTTTAAAATTCCAACTCAGGGAAATAAAATTTAAGATTTTCAAATTTGTTTTGCAATGTATTTATATAATTAATTTCGAAATTTGCTTGCTTATACTAGTTAGCTCATTTAAAGTAAAATCAATGACGACGATAATTATTACTGAACTCGACAGAAACTAGAAAATTCTTACAATTTTTATAGGAAAATTCGAACACGCTTCTTGATACTTGAGCCATTGAATTATCGTTTATTGGTTTAAAGACCACTGCCCACGTAAAATATACACCTAATTCGAAATCAATAAATTATCCATCTACTTTAATCCATGTTAAGCACAAGCACATTAATAAATTCTAATGGAAAATATTTTCCTCCAAAGATCACGGGAATGCAAAAAATTACATACCGCCTTTGGAAGCTTTATTCTTTATACTTAATCATTAACCTCCAACTTTTCAGTTTTAAAGTTTTGCTGTAGCACAATTGTCTTTTCTACAAATTTGTAAACTTATATGGTTCTTCACTCTCCAGAACTGGGCGGAACCTCAGTTCTTTTTTCGAGGCTGAAAGATGTAACAAGAATTTAACGAGATACTCGGGTTATGATCATGCAACTTATGCCGAAAAAAAGATTAATGCTCCATAAACCATGCGAAAAAGAGCAGTGAAGTAAATTCAGGCTAGCGCACATACAGGATTCAAGTAAACACTTAAAATCATATGGTAAAAACGTGCCCCCAGCCCACGTCCGAATTCCATATTGCACGCCAATTTTTGCACCGCTCGGCTCAACCATAATCCGAAGTAACATTTTCCAATCTGGTCCCATAACTCTCAATGATGGTCCATTCAGAAACCAGCGCTACGATTTAATACATAGTAATAAGTGGTGTTAGTGGAGGCTCGGAAAGCTCTAAACGCCTGGCTGATTGGTAGAGTGGAGTAGTTCCAAGTGGCGGTTGCTGTAGTTACGTGGCTTGTGATATTGTTGGTATGATGTAAGCATCATGTTTATATAGGCCTGCTATGCTGGGAGCTCATACATATCATGCACTGCAATGCTGTGCTCTCGCTTATAATTTAATGCTGTGCTCGAGGTTCCAAAATGTAGTTAGCAGTACATCTAATGTGCATTGGTCTAATGCCTTACATGTATCTAATAATAAATGTTCTCAGTAAATGAAGTGTACACAAATATATTTTATATAAAAATGTTTTAAATAATTGATTTCACGGCCAATCTATAAAATTATTATTCTAATTTTTTTACAGCGGGAAATATTTTTATAAGTAGGAAATAATATAAATAACACACACAAATAGTTTTCTGCGAGGTGGTTATGCATCATTTTGGTTTTTTCCCATAACCACTTAGAGATTCATCATAATTCCTTACATTATTATTAGTCATTTCCCAGGGCAGGTTCGCTAATCAATACCATTACTTTTTTACAAAGGCACATCTTTAATTTAACTATTGAAGAAATTCCCGTTTTCTCATTCCACTCTAAAGGAATATTTTGATGCTAAAAACTAATCCATACCATTAATTTTTTTGACAACAGGCATATCTTCAATATAACTGGCGAGGAAATTCCCGTTTTCTCATTCCACTCTAAAGGAATATTTTGATGCTAGAAAGTTTTCATCTTATATATACCCTGAGTCTGAGTTTGAATGCAGTCAATGACTTCAAGAAAGAAGCGGTGACCCGTGTACAAGTCGCCAACCCTCTCCCACGCTCTCACAGATCCTTCGCAAATGCTCAGGCGAAATATTTCTCTAAAATTAGCTTTTTTATGATTCTCGCTCTCCCATAAACTGCAAGTTCACATGACATATGAAAAAGTTTCATATAAATTTTCTAAAATGTTATACGCTCATCACAATTACGACTTTAATAGTCCGCTGTAGCCAATAGAACATTATTTTTTAATCAAAACTATTCGTTCAACGAATATTCGTTATGACTTCGTTCTTTGTAACGTCTATAATAAAATCTAATTTTTGTTTTCCTTTCACAGTAAAATAATTAAATCGATAAATTTCATTCTTTTCATTTACTTCCTCAGTTCAGCTAAGCATATTCATAACTTCTTGTTTCAGTTTTTGATGTTGTTAATTTTAAGAATTTTTAAAATTATGAGCAACATAAACATTTAAGACTCATTTCATTCACCCAACGGTTTTTAACTGCAGCTTTAGGTAACGTTTCCATATTACAAGGAGTTGAACTCGGGGTAACGTTTCCCTTCACAAAACGCAATGTACAAACGCCCTCATTCAGTCATCGGAATAATATTCGATGCGCTCAGCAGCAGCCAGCGATCACAACAATCGCCGACCCATCCTTTGTAGCCTATTTTACGTTCGTTCCCACACTGCAAATATCACCCGTACGAAATTTGGTCTCGGTGGCCTCCACATTTTGGCCGCAGACTCTGTCATTACTGGCATCATGACGCCATTTCTGGCCATAAGTTCGACGCCTAGCCTTGACGTGCCACTTGCGATTTGTCTCTCGATCCAAATTTTAGAAGCGAACTTGGCAAGACTTGCTGTATGGTAGCACACTTACTCTCTGTTACAAGTTGAAATTGCTTCCAAATAAACTTTCGATTATCAACAAATTATCGTTGTATTCAATTGATTGATTTTTAATATAAATTTCATGGCTCGCTTCTAGCGAAAGCCAACTTCATGAAAAATGTTAGTGAATAAATTAGTGTGCATGCAACGGACTTAAATGCGCGGATTAGGCACTGATGTTTCATCAGCATCTGAAAATTCAGCCTGTAATTTATGTTCTGAGTTTGAAAATAGATTTTAAGTCCAGAATGTTTAATTCGTCGTTGGAAATTGAGACTAAAACAATATTGCTGTTGAATTACTAACATTAATGTCCTTGTTTCAATTAGTTCTTAAATTCACTTTTCTATTATTAACATAAAATCAATGCATCGTACCTTTCATCAACAACATGTAATGATTTTCGTTGCCGTCCTACAACACAGTTTGCTTCATCCCACATTCAAGAACGTGGCCTCACTCAACTTGCCCTTTAATTTCTGTTGCAAAGTGTAAAGATCGATCCTAAAATCCCGTCAAGGAAATTTGCTCCACATAAAAGCTACAGTCCATCATACTGAGCTGAGGTTATGCTTAATTTGAACTTCATTATACTGCGTTAAACAGACGAGCCTCTCATTAATATACGGCCATCTTCTCGATCATTATGGAAATGTTGCTATTAAATTACTGCCGTAAATATTCGGCGGGATTAGGATTACGGACAAATTTTGACCAACTGTTCACGCTGAGCAGATTCGGCCACTTTTGTACGGGCATCCCCTCTTTTTTGAAGTGAATAAATGAATATGAAAGCGCGCTTGGTTTATTGGTGTTTTTGAGAGCAGCTCGGAGTGCTCATAGTCACTTGACAGGACGCTATTAGGGTCTCTTTTGATTACGAGCACACAAATCACGCCCATTCCCCTCACTTTCAAAGATCTTAATTTCCTGGCTGCTAAAATCTTCTTTATAAACTTTATTTATAAAGAGTTTATTGAGTTTTAAAGTTTATTTCTTCTTTATAAACTTTAAAATCTTCGCAAAATAAACTTTATCTGCCAAATATCGAGCGATCAACATCATCATCATGAGCGAAATATGTAAATATTGACAGCGAAAAGTCAACTTCAGTTGTTTAGGACGTGATGCAACGTTCTCTGCAAGTAAATTAATGAAATGCTTGCAGCTCAAAATTTTTCTCATTACAATGCAAATAGGCAGCAACATGCTTTAAACATGTTTCAAACGCATCTCAACATATGGTGATGCTGGCATTGACGAACGTCATTAGGCATGTTTATGCTGGCAGGGAATGTAAAAGAAAATTTTTAGATTTTCTTTTACATTCTTACTTAGTTAGTTTTACATTCTTTTTATTCTTTTTACATTAGTTGTACATTCTTAATTAATTTTTAGATTTTCTTTTGCATTCAATTTTAAATCTAAAAATTTTTCTCTACATTATTTTGCAGGGAAAATTTTTTAGAGTTTCTAGATACTGCTTATATTGAAAATGGAATTGAAAAATTTATATCTAATGCCACGTCTCGGCATATCCGAACGTTGAGCGATATTGTTCGTATTCAACCAATATGAGAACTAATGACATTCATAATGACGACACATAATAACAAAATAAATGAGCCCAGACCTTACAACATCGTCGTACAAGTTCCATCTCAAATTTTAGAAACATTGTGTGCCTTTTGAAAAAATAGCTGACTTCCCAATCCAAATTATTTGAGCAGAAGAGAAAATTCCTTCTTAAATTTTTTTATTTGTTGCACGTGATGATGTTTGTAGGAACCAGTTAAAGAAATCTTTCTGCTGGCAGCATATATTAATGGAATTAATGTTATTGTCTTATAGCGTGAGTGGGAAGCATCACACTAACTAGCGTGTACTACTTAATGTCTGGCTTTGTGAATTTAAAATATCTTGATTGTCGGTTACATAACATCAACCTTTACGCCTGGCATCCTTTGAAAAGAACGGTATTTTCAGCTACAACAACTCCTACAGTTATAAAAGTTCACATTTAAAAGTGTTGTTATATGTTTAAACTTGCCATAGGTTGGTATCTGCCGATAAGCTAATCAATCATCCTCATTTGTTTATTTCGGGTTCATTCTTTTTACTGAAAATTCTTTTTAAAGTGGAAATTCATTTTAATGTTAACTGAACTCCTAACATTAAAAAAATTACTGCCGATCTCCTCATCATTTCCGGGATATTTTTAAGCTATGTCAAATTATAAATAGAGTTGTGTCATAGATGTCCGCTGTTAGGTTATCTCTCTAGCAGCCCATGTGTTGGATGCCCCTATAGATGCGCTAGCCGTGGCCACCCATTCTAGCAGCCCAGTGAGCTGGATGCCCCTATAGATGCGCTAGCCGTGGCCACCCATTCTAGCAGCCCAGTGAGCTGGATTCTCCTAGATGCAATGGCCGTGGCCACCCATTCTAGCAGCCCAGTGAGCTAGATTCTCCTAGATGCAATGGCCGTGACCACCCATATAGGCAGTTGGGGTTCCCATAATTCTCTTTTGCAACATGCCATACATGAAATTTATTGCCAAAATTTGTTATAACATTGAAATGGTAAGGAAAAACTATTTTTTCCTAATGCACTGATGTTTCATTGATACCAGTAGGGCCTATAACACGTTTAAAATATGTTGTTTATTTTTCGTAAGTTTACAATCTAACTTTTTAAAAGCGGTTTGCGTTCGGTATGCGCTTTTTGCACACATCATTTCTTCATAAAATTTGAATTTGTAATCGGATGATTGCACCAAAATTTGTCTTCATGATGGTAATTCTCAGTGTATTTTATTAAAAGTAGTTAACATTGTGCAACCTATTTCACCAATTTATGTTTTTATAATGAAAATATCGAAAAGGACCCTGAGATTGTGACCCATATCCTGTCTTACCAAATTACGAAAATTACCAATCCATTTTAGCACATTTTCTCATTTATGGCAAAAATGCACTATTGTGCTCGCCATGTCCGTCTGTCTGTCTGTCCGTCCGTCTGTCCGTGACCTCAAGTTTTCGTCGACGAGAAAATACGCTCTCTGTCACTCACTGCAGTGAGTACTGAGTTGAATTTTTTTTTCACCACGAGTTGTATTCACCGCTGGACCGTCAACATACCACCGGGTAGTTCCCTACTCACATGCGCACTTTTTTTCTGCCTAGCATGCCTACAGTTAACGGCGGGTGGCTAACTATGCTCGACATCGAGATCAATTTATACCATGGGATTTATAGACCGGCAATCAATAGCAAGCCCAGTCAAGTGCGCTTAGTCATTAGTGTAAATCATAGTGCTAATACTAACTATTCAGCTATGGTATTTTGCCTACGTATATCGATGTTGTTATGGCCTATAAACAATGTCATCAATATACAAAGACCTTCATCTTCATCAAGACCTTCATCTATATATAATGCCTTCATCTCGATAATTTGGAAAAAAATTCTTTCGCCTCACTTGGACCAATTGATAAATATAGTTCAAACATCATGTGATATACCAAAGGATTTTCATCTGCTCGAATTTCTACCAAATGCATGCTAGAGGGTGCTTCATCAGCTTATTAAACTTGAAACAAATTTTAATTGCAGCGATATATTTTCATGAACGTTATATTCAGACTTTTCGTTAATTGTTTGAAATAGAATTATACAATAAATTCCATCAAATAGGTATATATATTTTGCAAATCAACTTAGCGTTACTTTGTGTATTTATCGTTATATTCCAGCTTCATCTATTGTTATTGTCGTAGTCAGTTTCCGCGCTACTGTTATCGTAGATGTAATTAAATGCTAGATCCATAAATTCTTATTTTATTCCTTTATAGATTCCAGCTACATTTATTCTTAATTTAATCGTACATAGATTCATGATCCACATCTTCTTCCAGCTGCACCTAAGATTGTTATTTTATCGTAGAATACCAGTTGCAACCCTTACTAGTGCATACGTAGTTTATTTCCAGCTCTATTTGTTCATGTCATATGGCAATGTGAGATTGATTTCAAATAATATCTGAAAAAAGACTTATCGCACTGCATTACTTGTTCATTTTATGATCCTGCTTTATCGTAAATTGAAATTTCAGTTGATGATTCTTTATTTTTTCGTTCTTTTCTGTCCGATGTGTTTAAGCTTTTTGAGCGTAACTGACCGCTGGCTTAGCCATCAGGCTATGCGTATCAGTAAGCCTGATTCGCTGGCTTGACCATCAGGCTATGCGTATCAGTAAGCCTGATTCGCTGGCTTGGCCATCAGGCTATGCGTATCAGTAAGCCTGATTCGCTGGCTTGGCCATCAGGCTATGCGTATCAGTAAGCCTGATTCGCTGGCTTGACCATCAGGTTATGCGTATCAGTAAGCCTGATTCGCTGGCTTGGCCACCAAGCTATGCGTATCAGTAAGCCTGATTCGCTGGCTTGGCCATCAGGCTATGCGTATCAGTAAGCCTGATTCGATGGCTTGACCATCAGGCTATGCGTATCAGTAAGCCTGATTCGCTGGCTTGGCCATCAGGCTATGCGAATCAGTAAGCCTGATTCGCTGGCTTGACCATCAGACTATGCGTATCAGTAAGCCTGATTCGCTGGCTTGGCCATCAGGCTTGCGTATCAGTAAGCCTGATTCGCTGACTTGGCCACCAGGCTATGCGTATCAATAAGCCTGATTCGCTGGCTTGGCCACCAGGCTATGCGTATAAGTAAGCCTGATTCGCTGGCTTGGCCACCAGGCTATGCGTGTCAGTAAGCCTGATTCGCTGGCTTGGCCACCAGGCTATGCGTATCAGTAAGCCTGATTCGCTGGCTTGGCCATCAGGCTATGCGTATCAGTAAGCCTGATTCGCTGGCTTGGCCACCAGGCTATGCGCATCAGTAAGCCTGATTCGCTGGCTTAGCCACCAGGTTATGCGTATCAGTAAGCCTGATTCGCTGGCTTAGCCATCAGGCTATGCGTGTATCAGTAAGCCTGAGTCAGAGGCTTGGCCATCAGGCTGCGCGTATCAGTAAGCCTGAGTCAGTGGCTTGGCCATCAGGCTATGCGTGTCAAAGTCAATTTACTAACAACACCTCCGTCGCCGCAGCCAATGATAAATCGTGTGTCCATCACAAGATAAATGTGAGCACGATTCGCAGATTGAGCTGTTACTTTTCATGCTGAATTATCTGAAAGAGATATGGAGACCTTCTGCACGGAGCCTCATATTTTACTTCTTATCTAAATTGCGTGTTACATATTTATTCTTTGCTTTAAATCTTCATATTCATGCATACACACACACACACACACACACACACACACACACACACACACACACACACACACACTAGATGTACTATTACAACTCTTTAGTAATATTAACTAGTAGTTTCAGCACTGAACAACCTATTTGAACCCTGAACCGAATAACATTTCTAAAATCTCCAGTAAAATATTGCCAATAGTTGAGGACAACATGCATTTCATCTGAATTGCATTCCGCTGAATGACGCATGCATTTTATCCACAATTACACGTGCATTACTTTTAGAAAAAGTGCGACCAAAATCAAATTGCCAAGAAAACATCAGAAATCCAGATAATTAAGAGTACTTCAAGATTCACTCGCTGACAAATAACTAAATTTTATTTTTAATAACCAAATTTTGTTACTTAATTTATTTATTGATCAAAGCTAAAAACACAACCGCATGTGGTATTAAATATTCAATAATTAATTCAAACAAGGAAATAAGTCTAAAATTTATCTTCAATTACTGCTAGAATATTCAAGTTTCTTCTAGATAGCTCATTAAGTTTAAAGTAAAAATGAGGTATTTCGCAATAGGCATTCAATCGGCAAAGATTTAAACGACATTAAACAATGTGTAATGTCGACTCATGAAGTAATTCTTCATTCATAATCACATACTTGTAAATCTGCGAATATATTTTAATTTGACTGCCCTACGAACAACTGCAACGAGTAAATATGTTCAAGCGTCAGTAATTTAGAGTCTGTAGTACCGGCTAATTCTGAAGATTGGATATCCATTACAAGCGTTGTTTATCAATTGCCAACTAGTTAATAAAACAGTTGCATGCAGGCTCCTATATTTTGATAGAAGCTTCCATTCTTTCACTGCGTTCATCGATGCCGCCATGAATGACAAATATTTTCTTCTTCGCCAGGCAATCAAAAGTCACATCTCATAATCTCGCCCACTTCATTCCTAAGGCGTATTGTCTGCCGTGATAAATAGAGCCCGATGTGTATTAATAGCGCCGAGTTCTATCTTGGTTAGGATATAAGTTAAGATTCAATTACCTGGCGAAGGCGACGCTTATCAGCTGTAAATGGATTGACCTCGGCTGCTCTCTGGGTCATCTGTCTTTAAATCTTAATTTCAGCTCAGGGCTGAGGTTGGTCCTGCCTCTCACTAGCTTTTTCCGGGAAATGACCCTGTACAAAATTATTTTTATGGATTTTTATTGATTAATCTATCAGTTATTATATATAGTACACTACTTTTTTTTCTTTTTAATTTCATGTCTTCCAAATTTCTAAGCTATATAATCTTTGCATGCGTAGGCATTAGTCCCAGCAAGCAATAATGGCAAAAAACATCAAATTTAATACAACGCCATTAGTGAAACAGCAAACTTCAACAAACTGAATAAATATATGTTTATTATCCTGGTTGTAAACGAGGGAATATACAAGGCACATACCTTCTTACGTGCCTTGAAGCTCTGCGTTCTCTAAATATAAAGTAGTTATAATTTCTATCATGAACATGAACGATGACATCGTTGGCGCTCCAAGTATGAACGCGTTCAAGAACAGACTAGATAAAGCTATGAAAAAATATATGTTCAGATTTGAAATGCCTAGCTCCTTATCGAACCCGGTGGAAGTCTAGTAGCTTCTTCAAACTATCGCCAGTCATGAAAAGATCCGATCAAATTATGAAATGATTTTAGATCTTTTGTGAACAAGGCACGAAATGGAAAAGAATCGGCGACAGGCCACATCAGGCCTACACTTCAGAGCCGACATCACTATGTTATGTTATGTTATGTTATGTTATGTTATGTTATGTTATGTTATGTTATGTTATGTTATGTTATGTTATGTTATGTTATGTTATGTTATGAACGCCTGAACGTCGTCGCGGGTAGCGGGCTAGACAAGCTCGGCCCCTATGTCATCTGACGAGCATGACATCACTGAGGCGTGTCACCACCTGCACATTAATGATGCAATATTATGCATCCTCTGCATCTTATTACTCGTCGTAATGCAATATTTCTGCCATACAACGTGTAGCATAATACTGGAGTAGAAAATATTGTAAGAAAAACATCACTTTGATTGAATGTATTGTGTTGTTCACGTACAGAGACAAATTGTTTCTAAAGGAGTGTTCTCCATATAATATTTCATTTATTTGTTATTCCTATATTATGCCAATTAAATATTTGTTTGAAATACATTCAAGTAATATATATGAGGGAAATAAAGGAATGAATAAAAGCTAGAAATGGCCTGCCCCTGTAAATAGCAACTTGTGCTACAGCTAAAATGTAACTCCCGTATGGTGCAGGCGACAAGTCTGAACAATATAAACGAATGTCGAGCCTTGCACTTCATGAATGAATTCATAATATCCCTTAACAATTATGAAATGAATCCTGAGCAATTTTTTCCCTTCTGTGTAGTGAACAGCTGTATTATGGTTTTGTTTTTTAATCATAACTTTCAGTTCTGTTATCATGATACTCAGTTTTGTCATCATGCGACTATATTCCGTTATCATTAAATTCAGTTCTTTATCATGGCAATCAGTTCTGATATCAACATCGTCAGTTTTCTTATCAGTTCTGTTATATTTACAGCACTCAGTTCTGTTATCGCAGTCCTATGTTCTGTTATCATAGAATTTAGTTCGGTTATCTTCATTTTCGATTCTGCTTTTGTCACTCAATACACCAATTTTTAATACATGCATTTTTAATACATACATAAGAAAGGATACATCACATTTAGTTATAAATTAAAACCCCTTTTTCCTAGATTTTGATTGGATGAATTTCTAGTCCAGTTACTTTTTATTCATTTTGAAACCCTAATTACGCGATAAATGATTGCGAAAGTAATTTTTATTATTTTGTGTGACAAAATTAGAACTATAGTGTGGAAAAATTCGAACTTAAGCCATGTGAACGGTAGATCAGAACCCGTGCACGAGAACCGCTCCTCATGCACCCGCATTTATAGAACCGCTCGTCATCATGTGCACCTGTAGAACCGCATTTATAGAACCGCTCGTCATCGTGTGCACCTGTAGAACCGCATTTATAGAACCGCTCGTCGTCGTGTGCACCTGTAGAACCGCATTTATAGAACCGCTCGTCATCGTGTGCACTTGTAGAACCGCATTTATAGAACCGCTCGTCATCGTGTGCACTTGTAGAACCGCATTTATAGAACCGCTCGTCATCATGTCGGTTCAAAGCATCTTCTGCGCGCATCAACTTTATGCTACCAGAGGTAATTAATTGATTGGGTAAAATTGAAGAATAATAGTCTTATTAAAACTAAAATCGCTGGTGTAATCAATTATCATTGGTAAAAATATCAACTTGAGGATGTCCAAGGAAAATCAACTGCATGTGTTCAGGAAATAAAACTTTTTTGTTTTGCAAAGTCGAATATCGACTACGGAAGAGATCAAGTTCCATACGTGGTGACTCTCATTCTTGAAAATTAATCTCGATTCAAGTTTTATCTATCATCTACGAACATAAAATTATATATATATCATTTTATCCCATGTTAATAAAAGTCGTTGTTTTTCATGTTTGTCCCTATTTGTTTTCTACCCACCGTGTAGTTGGCATGCAAGGCATTACCAGGTGAGAGAGGCAGCGATGCATGCGGGTCCACGTACAGCGCAGGCCTTGAGTCTGAGCTGCTGCGATAAGCGCCGTGGAATGAGATTCTACGTCCCAGTATGAGATTGATTAGAAATAATATAACTCACTACTCACTGGTTACTTGGTCCCAATGGCTGAGACTTGGTCCCAATGTCTGAGACTTGGTCCCAATGGCTGAGACTTGGGCCCAATGTCTGAGACTTGGTCCCAATGGCTGAGACTTGGGCCCAATGTCTGAGACTTGTTCCCAATTGCTGAGACTTGGTCTCAATGGCTCTGCAGCGAGAGACAGAGAGCGCATTTTCTCGTCGACGAAAACTTGAGGTCACGGACGGACTGACAGACGGACGGACAGTCGGACAGACAGACAGACGGACATGGCGAGCACAATAGTGAATTTTTTCCATAAATGAGAAAATGAGTAAATGAGAAAGTAAAGTTTTTACTTTTATTTCTTTGTTTTTATTACTTTTACGCTACTTTGTACCGGTATCAACGGATTCTTCTAGGATTACCTGATAGATGGTGATACCAACTGATGATGATTAGAGATGAATGTGTTGGTTGTCGTGAGGGTAAATTATCATTCAGAGATGAATGTGTTTATTATCGTAACGGTAAAATCATCATTCAGGTAATGATTCGTAGTTTCAGCTGAATTTAGATTTTCGTATATATATGAGCACTGAATAGGCAGAACCTCAGTGAATTCAGTGATGATGGATCAGTTAGGTAATCAGTCTTCACAATACCTATTTTCTGTATTTTCTAACGCTTAATAACAGCTTTAATTATCTTATCTTGACTAGTTTCCTGTTTTTTAATGAAACATAATACACAGTCTCATATGATCAACCACCAATTTAAAACTCAAATAACTCAACGTTATTTTAGAAGGAAAACGAACAACTTTTCTTACAACAAACGTCGCGCAGCTGCAACGCCTCGATCGCCAGACAGTCTATACCAGCCGCGCAGCATGCGCGTTTGACGGCTTTTTGGCGCTCGTGCGTAGACTAATTTTTTCATAATTTGCTGCCCGCATGAATTTCTTCCGGTGCTCCTCACATTGATTGAGGCTGAAGCGGCCTGCAAGAAACTTAAGTCGTGCACGGCACCTGCCCCTCCAACGGCCGGCGTCTGCAGCGGCAGCTGCAATCCTGCTGCCGCGGCATCACGGCGCGTTCTATAGAGCAAGTTTTTAGCCAGTTAAACACCATTGTATTTCCCACACTTGAAATTAATTCGTTGTAGAAAATGTATTTTTAGCGCATTTTCTCATTTATGGAAAAAATGCACTATTGTGCTCGCCATGTCCGTCCGTCCGTCTGTTCGTCTGTCCGTCCGTGACCTCACGTTTTCGCTGACGAGAAAATGCGCTCTCTGTCACTCACTGCAGTGTGTTATATTTTTCCTTCTATTGACTGCATGTTACTTTTTGGATTGTTTTTGCCGCTAAAGTTTTTTATTTTAAAGAAAATATTAATCCATTAAATATTAATATCCGTTATTTAAAAAATATTGAACATGAATATTCATTTTTCACAAAACACGATTCATGAAAAGTTGCTACAAGATATTTATTAATCACTTATGTAGAACAGAATTAGAGTAACTGATGGCTGCTCCGCCTTATCGCTGTGGTCGGTCTCACTTCTTCTAGAGTATTGCTTAATATTTTTATAGGTTTTCAGAAATATATAAGTTCCTTTACTTTTTCAAATTCGATCTAAGCATCAAATTTCAGCATTTATCTTCCTCCCTGGGACGAAGAAAGAGTGAAAGTCACTCTTTGAAATATTTTTCTGCTCACACAAATCTGGCAACAAAAGGTATTCCAATTCATCCAATTTGCTTCAATTTCCGTCTAATTTTTGTCACCTCATGGCAGACAGCTGACAAGCCCTCGCTGCTGTACAATTCCCGCCTATCAATAAGCCTAAAGAACTGCCTGCCTTTGATATTTTATTGATTTATTCATGGATTCTTTTGTGGAGTGGAAGGCACTCAAGCATTCATGTTTTGAGAATTAATTTTTCTCTCAATTTGGTTTCATCAATGAAATTTTTCCACAATACATATAAGTTTGAAGCCGATAAATTAATATCATTGTATCTAGTTATGTATTGCGTACTTCATTTGCGAAATTGGTAGCTGATCAAATTTTTGCTTAATATTCCGACTGCAATTTCCGTAACGATTATGTTCGTTTTTTATATTTTTTGCTTCGAGTAAACTAATTGAATTTACTTAAAACTTAAATTTCTAATCTACGATAAGATAAATTGACTGCAAATTCCTTATGAGAGTAACCGCGAATTTGAATATCTAGCTATACTACCAATAATTCGCATAATAACTGCTCGTTTAAATAATCACGAAAAAAATCATGTAAAAATCATCATCACTTCATTGCTGTTACGCAGTCCTTCATGTCGAATAAAGCGGGAAAGCAGTCACTTTAAACCGATGGCTTCAATCTATAAACATCTTATGAGAGTAACCGCGAATTTTGATATCTAGCTACCACTTACAGATAATTCGCATAATACCTGAATGCTCGTTGAAAGAATCACGAAAAATCATCATCACTTCATTGCTGGCACGCATGCCTTCATGACGAATAAAGAAGGAAAGCAGTCACTTTAACCGATGGCCTGAATCTATAAATCGTTGAGCAGAGGGAGCTTGTTTGGCAGGACGTCGAGACAGCGAAACTTGAGCACTCGCTTCGTGTCGCTCGATTTCGAGTGCTAGGGTTGTCGAGTGTAGAGTGCAGACCAGCAGTCACTATGTGCTTTCTAGCAATTTAATTTTATTACACATTAAAATTCACTTGAAAAACTTGTCCCTAGAGCGTGCAGTTATCCTGGAACGACAGAATCGTATGTAGCGCTTTTTTGAAGGAACATTACTTCGGTAAATGAATACGTTGTAGATCCACAAATATGTTTACTATCAAGAGGCCATCGGCGCACACTGCTCAATAGCTAATAACAGCACTAGCATTATTAACATCAGCATATAACTGAAAGTAGCAGCTGCAACAACAGCAGGTCTCAGCAGCTGGCAGAGCAGCTGTTACACGTGCGCTATCGAAAACGTACGTTGGGCCACTCACATGATAGAATATATAAGAACCACCTGTACAGTCACCAGGTCGTACGTCTGTCACAAAATATTACATATATTTTTGTAATATCACTTATCTCATCGGCAACATAATCTTTGTATGAAATGCATTCAGAAAAGTTGTTTATAATCTCTTTTTATTAATCTGTTTGTCAAGGGTCGTATTTGCTGCCACAGTGTGAACTGGAGCAGAGATGTATGTATGAACATACAATTTGTATGTATCCAATCGAATCAATTATTTTCAAGTTTCCAAAATTTAGTAAAAAAATTAGTTCCGCCAATTTGAAAAATATTTCTGTACGCATCATTGATTAATAATAAAATTTGCTGCGTTTGTTTTAATTTAGAATTGATATTTGAAAAAATCAAACGCTAGAATTATTTTCGAATAGATTTAATACCGGCATGTATTCCTTCAACTGCAGGGTTCAGAAAGAGCACTTCACACGATTGTAGAATTAAACACGGAGAAGCCTCCTTGCTCACCACTGTCCGTCTTCGTGTGTCATTAACCTTTCTGGATCACCGACACCCCGGCCAGCACCGGCAGACGACGCCTCATTCCTCCGACTCAGCAGGATGACATCGACTTAACGCCCTCAAAGAATTGCCCCTCATTTTAGTACATATAGTATCTCGGAATCCCATTCCACTCGATTTAAACTGTTATGTCATGGCCAGCAAGATTTAGCACTGTTCCCATAGTGGCCAGCGAGCGGGAAAAGCTTGGCCAAAATATCTTAAACGTAATTATTTAGGGTGCAAACGAATAGCTGCCTCGCAACCTGTTCTATTAATGCAACGTACAGGTGCTTGCACACCAAACGATTAAAGATATCATGTCTGACATTTGCGTGGGTACAAATGCAATAACTATGCAGTCCACCAACAATAGAGGAGAAGATTTTTAAATTACACATGATCTAAAAATCCTCGCAAGGTTAGAAATAGTTATAGAATATTTGCTCTTTTGAACGAGTGCTCGGAATTATACTGTAGATTTATAGAAATCTCTTAATATGTCTCTGCTGCCAAGAACCACATTTTTAAACTTAATTATTTATTGGTCTTGCCATTCCATTATAATATTCCAAGCCGCCATATCGTAGCAAGACGCTTCACCGCCAGGATTCAGCATGAGGTACAATAATTATTGCAGGTTCGGTTTGAATATTTTCTCTAATTTCTTTCTAGGGTGAAAATATTTTTACTTCCAAAACCGATATTGGATAAATATAATAGAATGACCTCAATAGTCTAATCAGAAATCAATTGAAAATGATCTCAAAATTCATTTGTTCCATACACAACTGTTTGATATTTTTTAGTCGCAAGGTAAGAAGAAATCTTACAGACAACCCTTAACTAACAAAATTTTCAATTTTCTTCCAAGCCTTCTTCTGCGGCATATCATCGGCAACAGAGCCAAATCAATAATGGAAGCTTTAATGATGATTATATCAGCTTATAATCGTTTTATAAACTTTGTCCGGACTTTGTCCAGACGACCTGAAAATCATATTTCATTTCATTTAGTACGACATTTTTCCCAACTTCAGCTGCATAATGAAAAATTGCGCTCATTTAAAAATCTTTCGAAAATTCATTTCAATGATACTTTTTAAACTTTCAGAATCATGAAAAATATAACGATCATTTGAACTTGTTAGCTAAACTCCCTAGTGCATGAAGTTAAAGTCTCCTCAGTGATAAATTTGCAATTTTATTTCTATGACTTTATAATGTTATCATTACATTGAAAAATGATGTTTCTGACCTTTGGCTAGAATATTATGTTAATTGACATTTTTCCTCTATAAATGACTAATAATGGAAAATAAGTTATAAGATTTTAATTTCTCCCAGAGTCAAAGAAAAATTGCCATAACTTAATATTATCCAAAACTTACGTCTAGACAACTGTCAATAATGAAAGTCAGACAAACATTTAACTTTTTCCCATATATTTTATCAAACAAAACCTGGATTTAAATTATACTCTGGCTTGCAGTCAAACGATGGCCTTTTCTTCTGTTTCCAGGATTGCGTGAACTTAGATTTAAATTTACCGTATTTTCATTATTTTCTTTCGATTTGATCGAATTTCAAATAAATTTTATTTCTTTATAAAACTATTTTTTAAAACTGCTTCATTAATCTTCCTACTGATGATCAAGGCCTTATATGAAATCCCAACCTGAAGCCACACAGCCGAGGGGGAAACGACCATCAAAGGCAGGCCGTTTAAGTCCCCACCCGTTGACGGGCATGACGAGCGCCTAACAAGAATTCGATCGATAAAATCGGCTCAATAATTTGCTCCGAGTTTATTAGGTCTCGAGCGCCACTCGGCGGCAAGGGAAATTCGAGCAACTCGCAGCGTGACGGCTACGGCTGTCATGCTGACATCACGAGCGTCACTCCCAGGCGCTAGCATGATATATGGTTGCTGAATTCCATACGCACTAGCACACTAGTCATGATGGGACTTCAGCACTATATAGAACCTTGCTCAAATGCTGCATGACTATTTTGAGATTCTAATAACGGAATGGTCAATTTAGCTTCCATAATTATTTAATTTCTATTCCGTACCTATTCAGTGCAGTTAAAATGTCTCCGTCATTCTATAATAACCAAAGGAGAAATACACATATCTAGCAAAAATTGTGTTAAAAATCTATGTCAAAAAACACACTGGCACAATTTATTGCCCACATTCAGCGTCGAGTTTCAGATATAGCACTTTATTTTCAGCGGCGATATATTTTGATAAGTCAGGACAGAAGAAGCTTGAGCCTCATAAGAGATAAGGCCAGCAGCGTGCTGTATCTGTTTAACCAATCTGTAATTTGGCGCCAGCATGACAGACTTTTACTTTTTCCCGTGCGTATTTGTTATTTGAACTTATTTTGCAGTCGCCACCGGCTAAAAATAAACCTTAAAGAAGGCTCGAACGATAAAGAATTTAGGCGGTCCAGCTTCAAGCACATTTTTCAGTCTACAATTTAAACTATAAAAATGTATTGTTAGTATGGAGCAATTGAACTTAATAACTATATTGGTGAAAATTAATGGATGCCAACATTCATCAAGATTATTTTCGCGAGGCATTTATGCCAGATATTCGAATACGTCTCAAGCCAGAATAAATGCATAAGTTCAGTATACATGCGTTCACACAATGTAACTCCTCGTCTGATTACGGGCTTTCTTCCGGTTACAACAAAAGGACCTGTAGTTTTTACAATCGTTTTTATCTGAGCCGCTTGAATAAGATCAGCAATCTGACCCCAAGATTTTAAAGAGAGTCTCAGTCGTGCCAGGTGAACCTGAGAAGTCTTTGGGGTTTTAATAATCGTCCTCTAGATTTATGATGTCAATTTTCAAGCTAAGCATGAGGGCTCATTGTGAAAAGAAAAGCCCAAAAGTTCTTTCTTAGTTTCGAAGTGATGAAAAAAAACTACCAGTAGAGAAAAAATTTAGCGGAAATCTTACTTCGATTTGTTTAATGCGATATAATTCTATTCAGCCTAGTTTATTCGTTATTTTTGATCGCCTACTAAGTTACTTAATTTACCTTATCCTGTTATTATAATTATTCAACCGTGAATGAAACTCTAATAATAATCATAAAACACAATTCTTAATCCAGTTGCTTCGTGTGTCTGTGTCTCCAACCTCATACTGGCCGTGTCTACCTGCCCGGTCTACCTGTCCTATTAAACACCTGCTAGGGAATCAGGATGCAAAAAAAAAAAACATCCATTTAGCTTCTTTATACCCTTTTTACGAACCACGCACAAAGAGAAAATGGGAAGCTTATATTTGTATGAGATACTACACTATTTTTCGATACATTGTCATAATAATGCTACATGGGTACCCTTTGTTCGGCTCTTCTGAAGGAAATGCATTAAAATTGTGCTGATTACGAACGAATAGCTTTGAAATTTACTTTTTCGCCTACACTTGTTTTATTTTTGCTCGTGCAAAGTGATAAAAATTGAGTTTCTCAGACATGTGTAGTGTCTGGGAATTAAAGCTTGGAAATGAAACCCTTATTTCAATTGAGATTGGAACACTGCTATTTATGTGACTGGAGTTCACCTTCAAAAGGAAATTATTAGATGACCATTTTAGCAACCCAAAGCTAACGCCAGAAAGGAATTACTAAAATTTATTAGAATAATATTTAATATAGAGGTGCCATTCGTCTTCTAGTGCACCATGGACAATTGAAAGAGTTTTTTTCCAAAATTGAGCACCTAAATCAGGAAGCACGAACAGCGACTGTCATAATCCGTGCGACATAAAACAAAATTTAAGTTTATGATATAGACGCCGAGAACTTCAAGCGCAGAGTAAAAATGAGTCACAAAGCGAAAAAATTACCTGATCAAGATCGTTAGTAATCAGCTGCCAATTAATGCCACAGTAATAACTATAAACTAAGCTGACAGAATACAGTTCAGCCTTCCTGATACACGACAACGTACACGTCATCATCTCGCGCTGAGACAAATCTCGTGCCGAAAGGTTGGAATCTTTTCTACCCAGACAGCCTTCGATTATACGCACTCCCTATTGCAATAATGTTCAACTTATCATACATATAACAAAACTCTTCATAAAATGTAACAGGAATGAACGACTTTTCTTCCTACACTCTTTCAAAGGTCATGTGAAATATTATAAGATCATTTTGCAGCGAAAAAATTCCAAAATTACTTCAAATTTACCCCTTTTCGCTTCATGTTAAATATTTAAGCGGTCGAACATATAATTTATGGCCTGTCTAACAATTTTGCGCGGGCTTCTGTTATACAGAATGCCTCTGAAATTGTTGACTTAGATCCTAGAAATCCTTGTTCACCACCGTTTGTTATAGTTTCCAACGGCATCTGAAACACTTTTTTGTACCTCATACCAATACACATTTCAAGGAATTTTTTTTTAGATTTGAGCAGGTGGCAAGAAGATGAAAGTCTCCTGCGACGGGCGGGAAAGTTTGGCTTCCATTCTTCACGGTAATCAAAATCCACTCGAAACAATCCCATCGTGATGAACTTTTTCTTTTGGTGCACAGCAATGGCGTCCAAGTTGCTGTTCGTCCCATTACGGCTGCTGAGGACGCGGCTGTTGCTCTTATTTAAGCAGTTGAATATACGGCTGTCCTACTGAAGCTCGATGTGACGCAGCTATACATGCAACTGTAACTAATTATTCTAAAGCTGCTTCACTCCCTCATAACTCGGCATTAAATTAATGAAGTTCGTATGACATTATTGACATAGTTGTATTTTACAGTTGGAAGAGAGAAGCATGATGTCGGGGATTGAAAATTCAAAGTCAATTTATTTTGACCCAGTGAAAACAACAGCTTCTGCTACGTAACGAGTTATCTAACCGGCTAAACCTGAAATAAAAATAAAACTAAAATGAGTCAAAACTTTCTTGTTATTTCTCTTCAATTTAATTTTATTAATCTCGTGACTTGTTTTTGAATGCGTTTACGACCTTTATTAACAAACATGTTTACCTGTGATTTAATTACAAGGATTGTGATTTTAATGTCACCGAGTTGATAAGAGGGATGCTTGTTTCATGTCTCGTACGAGGAACCTGCCTAGGGTGCGGTCAGCTTTAATTATTGCTGTACCTCTAAAGAACACTAATAAAACTTCTGCAGATTTAATAATCCTCTCTGGAAGTTCATCATCCTTATGCACCTCTACGTCTCTCAACTAATTTACCAAGCATTAAAAAGAACGCCTAGTAAATTCACAAGATCTTCATTGAAAACGTTTCAGAGACCAGCTCCATCATCAGTTCAAAAAATTGTAGGTATAGAATGCGAATAAAATCATCAGGTAAAATCTAACTTTACACATACAAACATGTTGATCAGCTACATACAATCAACTAGTTTTCAATTCATGTAGGAACAAGCAAGGTAACTGATAAATCATTCTGAGCAGTAATAAGCTCATAAATGATTTCTGCCTCGTGTATCTAACTGAATGTTCTTAAAAATTAATAATCACTTCTTGAAGTCCATCATCTTCGTAACAAGAGGCGCTACGATGGCCTCGACAACAAAAGATCGTCCGCTTAGAGTCTGCGCAAAACATGGCAGCGCTCATGCATCTAATTAGAAACCTGGCTCATCGGAGCCTTGGACGTGTGTCAGGGTGTTTGTTTTCTATGCGATGCTGAAATTAACTTTTTTAATTGAACCCTTTAATAATGTTGAGCTCGACAGGACTTTTGATGTTGCACTTGTCAGTCCTGCGTGGACTGCATTCAGTGACGATATTTTTCAAGTTTTTACAGATCTTTTGTGTGTTGAAATATACGTTACGTATTAAGATTTAAGTATTTAGGCACTTTACGATGCTAGATTTTCGTGCACTGCGTTTTTACCGCGTGAAAAGCTAGTGTTATGATAAGATGATTTAGTAATTTACTGAAGTTAGAAGCGTTGGCGTGTTCAGACTCATCGCTTAATCACACTCGTAGTTCCACGATTGCCTTTCTCGGCTAGGAAGCTTACCACAACGATTCCAGAAGTTCCTGAATTACCGCACCGATTCCTGAAACAAAGCTCCAGATATTGTAGCGCTTATATACAGTTATATTACCATACAATAATATCAAAATTGAATCATTAAGAAATTTCATATGTTCCTTCTAGCCTCTGTAAGATACGTATAATAACTCGTTAATGCTCCGCTCAAAAAAAAAAGAAGCCTTTAATCAGATGTTCAAGAACAATTTAGTCTTTAAACCCTAAGGTTGAATGCCCAATTACAAACTCTTGCCTCCATGTTTGCTTTATAAAGAGACCTCTTCCTTAGAAAGCTAGAGCGTCTCTCAATAGACGTTTGTTTCTTCAAAGCAAGCTGGACAATATTGTCATCACACCTCAAGCGCCCTCTAATGACTGCGCCGCCCGCCAAATGAGATCTGACCAACAAAAGATGATGAATGATGCTCCAGACTGCGCTGCAGATCGAGCATATCAAGATGCCTTCCATATGTCAGCCCGTGCAAGTGAAATCTTCATTGTTGGTTCGGTCGAGACAGCCGAACTTTTCTACTGAGACTGGATAGGAAGAGCAGCGTAGCAGATGAACTCTTATCTTCCAAGTTGATGAAATTTTCCAGCTGCTAGTTTCGTGCGAATTTAACGAAAAGTTACAATTATTTTGCTCTGATGTTTATCATCAACATTAGGGAGAGACGGTTTTGGTTCAAACGGCACACTAAATATTCCAAACCCTTTTTTGCACATCTATGTATATAGGAGACCTCAATCCAATCATTACTAACATTTGTTCTTTTTCAGGTATGCATATCATCATATTAACATCAGTTGTTTCTGAGTTCTTCCGCATTGTTGCCATTAAACAATTTATAAATTAGGAGTTATTGTGCTCTAACTGTGCATGAATAATGAATAGTGTGTAGAACAAATCTTACAAATATTACAAATAGAGGCAAACGAGCCACGCCCTTTTAGCGGTTAGTATGTCCGGGCAACAGATCTGTTGTACTTCGATTTCGGTGTGGGACGTTCCATGCAATCACAGCCTCAGAGAAAGTGCCACGGAGATGACGTTTCTGAAATGCAAGTCGCAATGTGATGACAGAATGATGGCCTCTGCTGCTGCGCCAGATTGATCCATGAATGATAAATCATTGATGAGCGATTGATCGAGAATGAAAACTTCCAGTGGGAGATCTGGTCCGAACGAGCAGAAGCATTCACCGCTTATCTGCCGTTGGATTTCTCAGGAGGGCAGAGAGAGCGACTTGATCGTTCATTAAAATGCGTTTGCTGATTTTCTTACAGCTATAGTGATTGACGGCTCGGACCAATTCTAAGCCAACAACTATCCAGAGCGACAGTCATCTGAAAATATCGTCATGGAAGCCCTAAATATGCGTTTCCATTTGCTCTTGTGTCAAACATTAAACAAAAATATCTACGCAAAGAAGACACACAAATGTCTATGAATCTTCCATCAGATATTATTTAGCCGGTTCTAGTGATCCATTTTTCTAGCCCCTCGTATAATTCTTATCTTAATGATCAATGAGCTAAGTATATCAGTCATCAGTTTTATCAGCGCATTCATCTCGACTCTAATTGATTATTGGCCCTCGATTGTCACTCGCACCGTCGCAGCTGGTCCCTGATAACTCACGCTCAGGCTGGTCTGTAACAGCACATTTTTAGCGAATTTTCTCATTTATGGAAAAAATGCGCTATTGTGCTCGCCATGTCCGTCCGTCCGTCTGTCGGTTTGTCTGTCTGTCCGTCCGTGACTTCACGTTTTCGTCGACGAGAAAATGCGCTCTCTGTCACTCACTGCAGTGAGTACTGAGTTATATTTTTTAGTGTGTCTCCTCATTTTCTAGCCTCGCAAGAATATCCTAACAAACTTTAAAACTCGAACATTGCGAATATTCTTATTTTTAATGGATTGTTTCATTATTGGGTAAAAATTGCATTTTAACACGCAAGACTGACTTTATTTCAACCCAATGCTATAATTAAATTATAAAACTAATCTGCTGGGCATGTATTATTTCAAGTATGCATGATTCCCTTTATTAATTTTGTGTCGCGTTTCATACCGGCATGCATCACAATGCATGTTAATTACCATGGCTAACTATGAGACTTCAACTTTGGGCGAATAATTTTTAGCAATCCATTATCAACGCACTGAGTGCCGTATAGGAATATTCTATTGTTTTATTCACTGTTTCCAAAGCTCGAAAAAAATATATTTTACAAAAACTAAATTTAATACTACATTACACTTACTTTGAACGCGTTCAAATCAGACACCGATATTACATTTATTATACAAAGAGTAGATTTAAGATCCGAGTTGAAATCAAATCTCCATAAAGACCTCTTTATTTTCGACGCAAACAAGTTATAAACTTTTCAATTTGTCTTGGTCCCGTGACTGAACGTCGCGGCCGCGGATGCCGAGTTTAATCTGCATGACCTGGCTACGGTGATCCCGCACGGCAGCCGAGACTGCGCTGTCTTGTCACGGGCAAGGCTTTGACGCTGACCAGGGGCTATACTTTCAAAACTCGCTAAGTGAACGTAAGCACTTACGCTCTATTTTCTTGTCTATGATTGGTGGATTTTGCTTGCGTGGCCGTCAATGCTTGGCTGATGAACTTGCGATCTCTTAACTTTTTTGAAAGTATGGGCCCTGGGGCTATACTTTCAAAAAAAGTCAAGAGATCGTAGGTTCATCAGCCAATCATTGCCGGCCTTTAAAGCAAAATCCACCAATCATAGACAAGAAAAAAGTGCGTAAGTACTTACGTTAACTTAGCCAGTTTTGAAAGTATGGCCCCTGGTGTGAGGAGTGATTTGTCGGTTTTATTATCATTTTTTATCATAATTTTATTTATATTATATTTTATTACCATAATTAGATATAAATAAAATCTATTTAGCAAATGAAATGATAATAAAACCGACGTAGAGAAAATACTTTAGGGGATAGATGCTGGAAATTATATATTCTTCATTGAGTATCGCAATTTTAAATTAATCAGACTTGGGTAATGCGCTGGCTGGATTAAAATAGTCATTTAATATTAATCGAAGACTAAAACTCATATAAAAATGTTTCCGTGAGTTTTCATCAAAATACGATTTTATTTGAGCGTTCTTGTGCGTTAATTTCTAATTTATTACTCGTTATTATTTACATACTGAACATGTAAAATCAATAATACATAGTCTTTTGGATGTACCTTATAAGAAAGGATGAAAAGAAACTTAATGTGCGCATTAATGGTGTTGCTGTTGTCACAAGTGCGGCAGCTGGCAAAGCTCTTATGCGAAGAAGTCGGCAGCTGCAATCATGTAAGAGCACCGAACTTATCTCGGCTTCTCGCACTCTGAAATCAATATTGGTGCGCTGAGCCTTCACAGAGACGCTAAACAGACTTGCTCTTCATCAGCTTGACCGTCCTTCGTGAGCGAAAATTCGACTCCCGAAGTCAGCTTTATAAACGTACCGGAATAATTATTTATTCATAAGAACAGTTGAATTATTTTCCGACGGTGAGCTGAAATACTTGACATCAAAGAGGAGTCAGTTTTATTAAAAGTTTTTAGAATCTTTTCTAACTAAAAACTCACTGTGGCATCTGCTAGGTATGAGGCCCATAATTTTCAACCTAGACAGTAAATGCTTACTTGAAATTTCAAACATTTTTTACGGTGATAGATTCATTGCTACATAGATTATTGTATGTTAAATGCAACATACAGTTATTACTATTACAATACAATCTCACATGAGTGAGAAGTGGCATCGCTTTCCTTTGCGTTTCCTGCTTCCCAGGGAAGTAAGTCTAGTAAAGGCTTGAGAAAATTCATTTCTATCGATCTGAGCTGGTCGTCATTAACTCAAGCGTTAGTATCGCGCTGAAACACACCAATTATAAATTCCCTAAGACCGTAAAACGCACCCTATCATTTGACTAAATTTTACCGTTGAATTAAGTCATCTAAAACTGACGACGATTTCCTTGCAGGCTGAGGCTCTCATTCGCAAGAAGAGCGCGTCCGCCCTAGTCTAGTTTTTGCACGACTCCTAATTGGCAAGACGCACTCACGTGCTTTATGAGCTTCTGCCCAGCCTCTGACTCTCATGATGAAAAGCATGTACTCGCCTCCAGATTATAGTTTTTCCTATGCACAGCAGTTTCTTGATGAAAATCAGCGGGAGTTGCTGTCGCAGCCACTTTTGTATTGTTTACGTCAGACCTTACCGAGCTTCGGCTGTTTTTTCTTCTTTCTCTTGTATTTCTCTTGTACATGGGATAGCGGCTAGAATGAGGACGGCCGCTAGCTCTTCAGCCTTGAGATGACTATAATACAACTATTCACCAAATAAATTTAACCTTACATTGTCTTTAGGAATTTTTATTTATTTATTATTTTTTTTTGTTCAGTCAATCAAGTCTCTTCCTGCGATGTTCCAAGAGAATGAGTTTGACGTCATTTACACTTTTTCCCGTTATATGCTCGTATACGTGAAACAGATTTTTCTAGTCAGTTGAGTACTATCATTGTCGATTATTGTGCGGGAAAGTTCCTCCTTCAATATACATAATATTATGAGTAACGCTTATTCAAAGGCATATGTAATCAAATTTAGAGTTTAAGCTACGAACATCCCATTATTTATACAATTTTTTTCCCCTGCAAAGCGATCTTGTGCATCCACAGTTAAATTTTAATATTATTATTATTATATATTAATAATAAAATGCATTCATAGATGAGTCGTAACTCTGACTCAATATAATAATGCTTATGGCGCCCGAATTTTCAATGAAATCCTAACTTCGCACCCAGCAATATCATCTGAGAATTATTTAGCCCCTTATCGCTAACAGTGTACAGTGTACACATCTGATGCTGTGGAAGCTAATGGGCGTGGCGCACGATAATCTTCACAGTCGTTTTCTACGTGCAGTCAAACGATAATCTTCATAGTCGTTTTCTACGTGCAGTCAAACGATAATCTTCACAGTCGTTTTCTACGTGCAGTCAAACGATAATCTTCACGGTCGTTTTCTACGTGCAGTCAAATGCTGGCTGCAGGGGTGACAATCACGGGTGTCGATGTTAAGCTATGAATCACTCATAGAAAACGGTAGCTATGAGGTGACCTCGCTAATGCGCCGCTCATGTCTCGATATTTAGTGGCCAGGGGCCATACTTTCAAAACTCGCTAAGTGAACGTAAGTACTTACGTTCTATTATCTTTTCTATGATTGGTGGATTTTGCTTGTAAGGCCGTCAATGATTGGCTGTGGGACTTACGATCTCTTAACTTTTTTTGAAAGTATGGGCACGGGCTCGGTGACTCGACAACTTGTGAACAACTGTCGCGAGAATTGCACAATTTACATGAAATGAAATTGAAGTATTGTTGACGTTGTTTATGTTTATATGACAGCATATGTACAACGCATTATGAATGAGGGCAAGAAAATTATACAAGGATTTTAAAATCACATTTTGATTTGTTTTTAAACTGTGAAACTGTGAGCTTTTCCTCATATTGTAACCACGTGGATATGATTTTAGGAACTTTTTGATGAGATAACTTGTCGTTAGTCAACAAGCTGCTTTAATACAAGTTCCTAATATGCATCTTTTTTTGGTACCTACAGCTTCTGAGCTTCACGTCTCGTTGGTTCTAAGAAAAAGTTAAACCTTTATTACCTTAGACCCACAAGATGCGTACGAGGTTGATGAATGACTGTATTCCTTTATAATCAGATTCATGAGGCTGTAGGCATAGAATATTGTAAGTCGCATAGTTCAGAGAATTATATAGGATGACTTTTATATGCTTCTCTATGAATTCACAGGAACATTTTGGCATGTTGCTTAGATTAATTTGTCTTTTAATCGATATATGTTTAAATGCGTTTCAACTATTTTCGGATTTACAACTACTATCTACGATAAAAAGAATATATTGTTTCCACAAAGCTTTTAAAGCAATGTTCATCAATCAATGAGGAAGATGAAATTCTTCAACAAAAATACTAATCTGTGATTATCTACGATTTTTAGCGCTTCTCTACACATAAATCAAGTGGAAGTATTAAAAACCTGCAGGTAGACCTTTGAAATATTATTAAAATAGAGTAATTACCTGATTATGTGATTATGCCTGTTATTTTAACTTCACGGCTGTTCCTATTTTACACCGCTGCAATAATCGTCTGTAAAATGTTCAGTGAACTCTTAATTTATTGCGAGGATCTCTTGATTGATCTGTCTTATCTTGGCCTTCGATCGCCATTTCTGATATCACCGATTTATGCATTGAGGCCTGAGTTCTTTTAAAATGATCATATTCTGTGTTAGAGTTTGATGAGAAGGCGATAAAATACTTAGAGGACTATTTGAAATATTAATACTGTACATAACGCAGACTTCCAGAATTTTTTTAAGCTCATTGCAAAGACGTGTAGTGACGTGTTACATTGTAATGACGGGTGCAAAGATCACAGTGACTCCCCTATCTTCGAAAGTGGCAACTATAAATAAAACATTTCCCTAAGAATAGGAATTTTCTTAACGAATAAGATTGCTTCCATAAGTATAACATTTTTCTTCCAGTAATACATTTTCAAATGTTTCCCTATAACGTTAAAGATATTCGTAATAAGGGTAACAATGCCATTGACCGAAATATTTTAAATAAACACCACATTTGAAGAAAATCGGTTGAATAATGATTACGTGTTATAAAGAACCGAAAAATATAATGACCGACCAAAAGGTGCCGATTGAAAGTTGCCAACCGAAGCTAGGCCGAAGAATGCCATTATAGAGGAATGCCGACCGATTGACTGTATTGACTGTAAGTTACCGAGTAGATAATGTTTAGTGAAAGGTTCAGATACGGCAATACTGAAAGGGACGGATGCCGAAGGGAACAAACCGAAAAATGCAATACTGGGGATGACGGTTATATATATAACATACGTGCCGAAAACTACCGTACGATTGAAAGATGGATGTCAACGCTGATGAATGGATATCGGCTGAAAAATTATAATCGGAGGTAAAAAATGTAGACTATCTTTTTATTGTGTTGATAATTATGACTACAATTAGAATAATCATCAAATAATCTAAGGCTAATCATGATTGTTACACCAATTTAAATAATGGGTCTGTTTCTTATTAAATCTGTCATTTGTTTAACAAATTTTACTATTTGAAGGTGTTCAGTACTAAGCAAAAGATGTCGTGCATTGTTGAATGCTTCTTAGCGGGAACTTGCCGAACTTCAGTGGACGACGAGTCGCCCATGTTTGAGAGATTCTTCAATTCTTGATACATTATGTCATCAACATGACATAACGATGCCTTTCATGCCATAACATGACATAACGATGCCTTTCATGCCATAACATGACATAACGATGCCTTTCATGCCATAACATGACATAACGATGCCTTTCATGACATAGCATGACATAACGATGCCTTTCATGCCATAGCATGACATAACGATGCCTCTCTAGGCATCGTAACGATGATCGTTACGATGCCTTCTAGAAAACTTTTTATGCCTACCAGCGAAAAAGCTTGCTTCATTTAAATATGATAGTAGCGGAATAAGTGAACAAAATACTGCCCCTGGTACAATAACGACAACAATGAGGACTGATGTCAGCATTGAAGACGTCAAGATCATTATTTTTGTAAATCATCAATAGGTCTATGTGTATAAAACTGCACCTCAACTAATAGCATGCCTGCTGTAATAGTAGAGATCACACCAATTTGATCTTCAATACAATACATCCGATCTCACAATTCCTTAAGTAGCAACGTCAACAGTTCTATGAATGACTCATCTCTCAGCTGTAAAATTTCTATTAAAAATTATTTTTGTCGATGAAAATTCA
This sequence comes from Hyalella azteca, assembly GCF_000764305.2. NCBI lineage: Eukaryota > Metazoa > Arthropoda > Malacostraca > Amphipoda > Hyalellidae > Hyalella > Hyalella azteca. Next base: position 132,190 of record NW_025938218.1, on the reverse strand, counting down.
TTTCTAGCTCCTACAAGGCCTCCAAATGTGATTGGATCAGATCTGAGAATGATCTTGACAAAATTTCAGATTTTTAAATGTACAAGAATTTGTAAGTAGTGTCTTTTAAGACAAAATTACCCATCCATTTATTGAGAAAATGGCACAGAAGAAAGTTTTCCGCCGAAGCATTTCATTTTCTCTCTTCCTTTGGATATTATTTTACGTGTATTCAAATCCGTATATACTACAAACGGAACAATAGTGGATGGAAGACGAAGCCCAACTTCATTGCACAGCGGCGCCCAGCTAGCTTCTTCAAGGCAAGTTTCAAGGTCACGTCTGCCGGTGAAAACTGTTCATCAGGGGCCTTACTTTCAAAACTGGCTAAGTGAACGTAAGTACTTACGCTTTATTTTCTTGTCTATGGTTGATGGATTTTGCTTGAAAGGCCGTCAAGGATTGGCTGATGAACTTACGATCTTTTAACTTTTTTTAAAAGTATAGGCCCTGCCAGCGCACGAACGGCCTGGATCTCAAAGCATACGACTTCCAAATTTGAGTTGCTGCTCCAAAAAGTGTGTTAGTGGATTTGCTGTATCGTACCATGTTGAGAACTGTTTCACAAAACTAGTTGCAAGAAGTAAGACTCCATGCGTATGTTGATCATTGCCAGCAATTACTTTAAACTTTTTAAGTCATGGATAAAGTTTGTTTTTGGATAAGATCAATAAAAAATGAATAGATCAAAAGTGCATGCATTTTGTTCCCCGATGAGGCATATTTCTTTTAATTTACATGTACGTGCGATTAAAGGCATTCAACAGCACAAGCTGGGAAGCAGCTGTATCGTAAATGGAAGCCATGCAGTATACATCAAAATATGTGATAAATATGAAGAATTTGCCAACCCAATAATTCCAAACGAAAGGTGCCAAGCGAGGAATGCCAGCCTAATTATTCCAAACAAAGGATACCAACCAGAAAACATGTCAGCCGAAGGATGCCAACCAAAGGATTCCCTCCGAAACATGTCAGCCGAAGGATACCAAACAATGGATGCCAACCAGAAAACATGTCAGCCGAAGGATACCAAACTATGGATGCCAACCGAAACATGTCAGCCGAAGGATACTAAACAATGGATGCCAACCAGAAAACATGTCAGCCGAAGGATACCAAACTATGGATGCCAACCGAAACATGTCAGCCGAAGGATACCAAACAATGGATGCCTACCAGAAAACATGTCAGCCGAAGGATACCAAACAATGGATGCCAACTGAAACATGTCAGCCGAAGGATACCAAACTATGGATACCAACCGAAACATGTCAGCTGAAGGATGCTAACCGAAACATGGCCACTCAAACATGCCAACCGAAGGGTGCTTCCGGAAGATGCCGAATGAGATGTTGAAGATACAGATGCTTAAGATATATACCCTGAAAAGAACACTGCTTGAATGATGACAGTAAATAATTGTCGGAGCACTTAAAGGGTTATAGATTTTTGGTTCAAAAACTCCGAGTCTATAACGAAATGTGTAGGCTGATTCGACAGATTGCAAATCAATTGTATCGACATCAATCTGATTGCACTGTACTTTTCTACTATAATTCATTTTAAGATAGGCTGTATGAGCGCGCTCGATAAGAATCAAAGTCCGAATTATGATGATGAAATAAAAGGCATATGGATGCTAAACAGAGGATGCGAGGCAGACGGATCCATTGATACCAGTTTCCTTGCGTCCTTGCGTCCCACCTGTCGTCGCAGGATCTCACCCCTACAATTAGCCTTTTTATTCATGTTGCCAATTCCCATCGACTTGATCAATAACCATAGGGTGATTTTACAACTTAATTTACTCAACAGAAAGATAATGTAAGACGACATTGTTTGGAGTTAGATAAGTTAAAATCGACCACTTAGCGAGTTTTGAAAGTATAGTCCCAGGACTTAGTGCCCATTGTAGGAGATAAACATGGAGTTCTGTGAATGTAATTCAGGTTTTAAAAGTTCACGTCATCAAAAGACATTTTGCTTAATTTACTTAATCCTCAATTCATCGTTAGCTATTTACAACACTTCTCTTTAACTTCACTTCTTGTGTGTCTGTTACAAATCTTATAATCGATATTTAACACACTTCTACCTGTCCAATCGACCTGAAACTTTGCACACTTGTTTCAAGTCGGTGACAATGCATGAATGAATTGACAAAATAAATAATTTAAAAATTATTAAAAAATTGCATTATATATTGGGAAAATTGTTAACAAAATATTTTTTTAATATTTAAAAATAAAAAAGTTCATTCTACATTAGTAACATCGGAGACACTGGCCTCTTTAGAAGTGTTGTCTTTGAAAAGTAATACTGTATTTGAACGCATATTATTTCATTTAACAATTGTCTCTCCAAAACATGTATTTATCGGCCCACTCAATATTTAGCAATGAAGATGCCAGCGAATAGTTTATTAGTCTAACAGGTCGAAATTTATTATTATTAAATTTATTATTATATTATATTATATGCACCATGATTGTACGTACGGATAGAGATAAACTATTGTATTACTTTATTATAAACAACTTTAAACTGCAGACAATTTTCATATGCCTTATGTCTCAAAAGCGTCCATCCGCCAGAAATACAAATTAATGAGAATAACATTCGCCTACATAATTTATATATTTCCTCAGACAATAAACCCCTAATCCTGCAGGATCTTATGGACACCTCGGATGTTCACTAATTTTCTTGTTACAATCTCACTTCAGCTTGGTTTTTGAACGCCGTGTGTTCATCCACAAATTGCATCTCTCCCACTTCCGTCTTTCAGCATCGAAGGAAGCGAGCTGTAAATCAGGACTGGAACGTTCCTCATGTGATCACTGAAACGCTCTCATCGCCTCGGACGACGCCATTAAAATGTAAATAATTTACATCAAGATGCGTTATGTAAAGAGAGATGTGTGATTATGTCGTTGGCGTATTATGGAAATTAGAACTTGTCTATTTTGCACATCCGTTTCGAGTGATGGTCGTGAAAACGATGATAGGTGCATCATATGGCCTGACAATGTATGGGTGTCTTCTTAACTTCATTAAATGAATTGACGCCTAAATAAAGTCTGTTTCTGTCAAATAAATTTATCAAGAGTTCGAATGATCTATATTAGGATGTTACCAACATGTATACGTTGAATTTACGAGTATTTTAATTATATGCATGAACGCGCGAAATAAATTAATAGTATTTTAATCAGAACTCTTACCTTTGCGGGGAAAAGTATAGTGGGAAATAAATCGGATATCCATTGTAAGTTTGAAAAAACTTGAAGAAACTTTATTTTTTTGTGCCCTAAATAAAGGTAATTTTTATGGCCTCAGTGAAGGGGGCGCTAGATTTGCCGGTACATCAGGGGAGTTCCTATTCATGAAGCCATTATTCACGTCGCGATGGTTTCTTCAACAAGCAAAATGTTTCTAAACCTGAAATTCCGGATGATTTTCATCCTTTCTTCAATGCTATTGTTGGAGGAGAGCAACCGCTAGTTTTTGCCATTGTTATTCGTTCAGCGACCAAGTAAATAATGCGAAGGGGGTTATTAGCCAGCGAAGAAAATCAGGCATCTAATATCCACATATTTGATCAGAACGCGGGCTGCGATGATGCGATTCTCCATTGATCACCTCGAAGCACATCAAATATGTGCAAAAAAACACACGAGATCTTGAAAACTTTCATCTAGATCAATATCTTTAGTTTCATCCGTATTTGATCTTGAGTAACACTCGTATTCCTATGCATGAATCCTGGCGATGAACATAATGATCGTATACGACGGCAAGTAACTTAGCAAACTGAGCTCATTGCAAAATGTGAAGAATATTATGCGGTGAACTTAGCCCCCTTCGAAGTGTCCAGCCGAACGATCCTTAGCTTTTCAGCGCGAAGGCATGCGTAATTTTATGAAGCAAAATGGATCCTTTTGCCTCATATCCACCGTAGTTTCTCAATTTGTTAGAACATTTTAGATGAAATTGCTTAATCTCGGCTGGGCCGCGAACTGCTGTTTGAAAACCCCTATAAGGTTCTACTTTAAAACAATTATCTACTTAAAAAAATAGAACCATAGCTTCTGCATTAAAAAACTAAATGGAATAAGAACATTTTTACATTAAAATTTTTTAAATTGACAAAGAGGAAGAATTTTTTGACAATTTCAGCTAGCGAAATTTATAGAAAACATTTTAAAATAGAGGAAGATTCAGACTTGAAAATAATGGAAAGAGATTATTGCGCCTATTATTCAACAAATGTTATTATAAATTTGAAATCATTGAGTTAACAGTATCTTAGATCCGTTTTACGTTTTTGAAATGAAAATAATGGCTTAAATAGGAGTGAAAATTTTATAGTTTTATGTGAATAAATAAAATGGAATTGAAGCATAATCATTTCAAATGCATCGTATACTCAGATTTAATACGCAGATAATATAATTTTTTATGAAAATTTCAATGTAAACCGCGGCCTGAACTAATAAGCCCGAAGGCGGCTTTTTCGGTCCGGTAAACGCCAGAAAATATGCAAATAAAAAGCCTTGAAGCTCTGCGACTCACAATATCCTGTTCGTTTTTTTGCGTTTTTCGAGCATCATTTTGTGTCTTGGGTAACGTAAAATTACCGAGTACTCGTCCATGGCCACCTTCTTGATTCTTTAATTAATGTAATCAGGAAGGTGAAGGCATCGCTTGCTTTATAACACCACGCAAAAACCAACATCACCCGCCCGAAAAACATAAGTGATGCTCCAACTTCATTTAATACGAGCTCCACGTAAATAAAAACAATGAGAGGATGAGACGGTGTAGGAATTTAATTAGATGTGTATAGAATGAGTGCACGAAAAGATTGAATAAAGACAGCCTTGTAAAAAATTACCCAACTGAGTTTCGAAATAAATTTTAAACTCTATGAAATTTTGATGTGTCGCAATATATGCAGTAGTATGTAAGTTTAATTTGATTGGGAAAAATTTTCGAAAGTTTTCTATGAAACTCATATTTATAGTTTTATTTTTATAGAGACACATTGCATCTTTTTTAAAACATTTTTTTATTATTGATCATCTCTATAAATAAACTTCAACAGCGTACAAAAATTACAGAAAAAATTTCGTTTGCTCCATATACAGGGTGTCCCAAAAAAACGATACTCAACTTTTAATGGCTATAGCTCGAAAAGTAATAGAGTTAAAAAAATTAGGAAAGTCAGGATTTGTTCCCTATGTTTTTTTGCATCTCTCCACTAAAAATCAAACAGATCGATGTAGCCATAAGCGTTTGATAGAACTTTCAGTGACATGCGCTAAAATCGTGCTTGCGCAAAGTTTTAGTAAGATCATTTTGCATAATCATAACGTTGTCTTGACATGTTTTCTTTTTGCTGTTTTATTTTTGTATCTTTGGTGAGACAAAAACATGGCAATTTTTGGTGAGAGGCAATCATGACAATCTTTGGTGAGACAAAATCATGACAATCTTTGGTGAGAGGCAATCATGACAATCTTTGGTGAGACACAATCATGGCAATCTTTGGTGAGATTGTCTCACCAAAGATTGCCATGATTGTGTCTCACCAAAGATTGTCATGATTGTCTCTCACCAAAGATTGTCATGATTGCCTCTCATCAAAGATTGCCATGTTTTTGTCTCACCAAAGATACAAAAAAAACAGCGAAAAGAAAACATGTCAAGATAACGTAATGATTATGCAAAATGATCTTACTAAAACTTTGCGCAAGCACGATTTTAGCACATGTCAATGAAAGTTCTATCAAACGCTTATGGCTACATCGATCTGTCTGATTTTTGGTGAAGAGATGGATGGAAAAATGTAGAAAAACATAGGGAACAAATCCTGACCTTCCAAAAAATTTTAACTCTATTACTTTTCGAGTTACAGCCATTCAAAGTTGAGTTTCGTTTTTTTGGGACACCCTGTATACGAGAGTATTTCTTGAGAAATATTCCGCAAGCTCATTAATTGCTACGTAATGTAAGTAATTTAGTAATTTTGTAATTTAGAGTAAAGTTTAAAAGTATTTGGAATAAAATTTCAACTGATCTTAAATAATTCTACCATTTCGATAGTTTGATTCATATATACGCCCAAGCCGGTAAACGGCGTCATTTTTTTATTCTGTAACTCACTTATTATTGCTCATTTCCGTCACCGATCATTGATTTACATCAGATGTTAGGCGAAAAATTTACTTACCCTCTAAAGTACAATGGAAATTAAACATTTCGTATACAGTGTTTGACAGTATACTGCAATATGCTATCAATTGATCACTATTATACTGATTACTGGAAATGAAGGACATGTACTGTACGATGTCTCACTGATACTTTTGTTCTTAAAATTCAAGTACGTATGTTTACAATATACGATCTAATACATTTCCGTTTCGAAAAGCTAAAATATGATCGCTAGACCAGCTCATATTTTTTCATGTTTACAACATATGATCTCTGTCTCTTATACACATCTAGATGTGTATAAGAGACAGGATATATAATGTCGATGACGATGTCATGGCTCCCGCTATACATTGGTTAAGTTCGCAGATATTAGGTTAATAACGATAACATAGTTACCGCTCTACCTCGGTTCATTTCGTAGATTGTCAATAGCGACATCATCGCTCCTGCTAATATTTTTCTAGTAAACGTCCTTCATCTACTAACATAAGTGGCAGTCAACCTTCAAGGTTGTTTACTGTATTATTATTCATTACTCACACACGTAGCGTTCTGATCCGCTGGTACCAAAACAGCAGTAATTTATCCCCCATAATTTAATTGATCGATTTTCGGGGGGAAAACTTAGGGTCTGCTTCCTTTCTTTGCAGGGTGTCCACTTGGAGTGGACTTAAAGCCGCAGGTCTGCCAGATGGATGACCGTTGGGCCTGAGAGCTTATAGCTTGGGGTTTTCAGCTTCTTTGTATATTAAGTTAATTGCTGCCATTTAGTGAGGTTGGCTGATGTAAGCTCAGTTCAGGATTGGGTAGAAGCTTACAGGGAACATATATTAGTAAATGAAATGAGTTACTGCTAATGTAATTTAGATAAGTAAGGGCTGCTAATATAACAGCCTTCATTAAACAAAAAAAAATAATAATAACAATAATAATAGAAATATATACATAATTATAATAATATTGAAAAAAACCTAGATGATCTACTTGCTGAATCAAAACATATATCAGCAGTAGCCGTGCATTAACAATTCTATCATGCTTCCATGTATACAGCTTTGCAAGGCGCTCATCTAAAGATCACTTAGCCTACCTGACTTTAAAATAAATACATTGAAAAATTGAGAGATTTTCTGTGACACCTTATCACTAAAGTTACCTCCCCCAGGAGATTACAAAGGTTAAGTTCTACATTGATGCTTCCCAAGTTACTTAGTAGCTCCTGTCTTGGTTGCACATGACGTTGACAGTCCAGAAGAAAGTGAACAATTGTGTCTGTTGTGTTGCAGGTGGTGCACTGATCGGAGTCACTCATTTTAAACCTGTGCAGATAGCTCCTGACACCTGCATGCCCAAACTTAGGGTTGACAAATTTAAAAATTTATGCACGTAAAATTTGACAACATTTGTGCAGATGTAACATGCTCGTTGACGCATGCTTATTCGATCACAAAGATCCAACATATTTATTGGGGCATGAGTGAGTAACATGCATATTGGGGCATGAGTGAGTAACATGCTACATAAAGCGAGGAAGATTATATAAACATAAAGCGAGGAAGATTATATAAACATAAAGCGAGGAAGATTATATAAACATAAAGCGAGGAAGATTATATAAACATAAAGCGAGGAAGATTTATTTTATTGCAACTTTCGAGGGCACGCGCGGTGTCTGAAGCTGCGGAACCGTGACAAGAGTCGATTAGGCGATGCGTGCTCACTATCGCTCGGTTATCGCGCTCGAGGAGACCGCTTATGTCGCCACCATTGTTCATTGCTCAGCTCCGATAACGCTTTTTGATAAACATTATAGCTTTGTTATTCTGTGATTTACCCTGAAAGGTCGTGAGGCTTGGGACTGATAAATGATGGAAATATTTGGAATTCATAGAACATAGACTGCATTTTCTATTGGAAATGAAACGTTGTTTGCTATACATGCTATAGGCTTATTACATTCATTGATGTGAAGGTAGTTAATTACGCGGCCTAGTTGATGGTGGAAACAACAATGATCAATTTTTTATCGGCTATTCCTGACTAAGGATCTATAATAATATCCGAAAATAGTTATCGTTGGGCTGGACTTTAGTTGAGCTGGAAAAAATAACTCATTGCCGAGAACAGCTATTAATGCAACTCGAAGTTTTCTGCCATAGCCACAGGGATTGATTTTGTTGGAATCAATTGCCAGCACAAAATTATCCGGGATTCGGATTCGAGTCTATGTTGTGTTAATGATAGGCAATATCTGCCGCTATGGATTGAGTCTCGAATGACTCTTTGTGTCGACAAAGAGCGGTTTGCTGCCGGTGAGTGGTACTTCACTTCTAGTGCCATATTCCGCATGTAAACAGATTACCACATAGCATCTCCAGCGTCAGCTAAAAATGTTTTTCAAATGATTATTTTACATTGAGGTCATATTCTGAGGTCATTGTTTTCATAGTTTTTGGACAACTAGTAGATTATACTTTTGTATCTTATAGCCAGCGTAGTTGAAGTGTATTAAGAGTATTGTTTAGAACAGGGGTCTCCAAACTATGGCCCGCGGGCCACATCCGGCCCGCCCCACAATTTCATCCGGCCCGCGGCCCGCCGGATGAAATCGTGGAATTAATAAATCATTATTGTACGAATGGCATCGCAGAATTATTCAAAGCTGGGGCCTGCTGACTGGTGGCGCTCAGCCTGAGTCAGTTTTCCTCTCTCTCGATAGTGTGACGTACAGATACTAGTGCTGGTAAGTATGTGATTAAGTTTGCTTGTAGTTTTGTGTCCATTTTTCGTTCAACATACTGGTGTGAACAAACATTTTCCAAAATGAAGTATGTGAAATCTAACTATCAAGCAAATTTGTCTGATGATCACTTGAAATCCATTCTTACAATTGGCTCATCTAATCTGAAACCGGATTTTAATGAAATTTTGAAGTCAAAACGACAGCATCATTCGTCACTCTAATTTGGTTAAATAAAACTAAAGACAGGCATCTATTTAGTTTACCCTGATTTTTTACAAAAATATATGTTTTGAATTTTCCATGGTTATACCTTAATATTTAGGCAAATAAAATTACTGGCACTGATTTTTTTATTCGTTCGGCCCGCATAAATATTGAAAATATATAATGTGGCCCGCAGTGTGAAAAGTTTGGAGACCCCTGGTTTAGAAGACTGATCCCCTTATCTAAAAGATTGTTCACGCATAAAAAGCTGGTTCAATTATTGTATTTTGAGGCCGATATTGGTATAAATTTAATTACTTTGAATAGCTTTTTCTAACACTACGATTATGTCCACATAAAGTTCAATACTCGTTTGGAGAAAGGTCACAGATAAAATGTCATTAATAATTTTCTTATTATTCTCAATTCGAAGAATTAGACTTCTCACAGGATTTGAAAATTTGAATACGAGTTCTGATTTTGTATTATAACATTACTGCATTTCGATAAACAGTATTCATTATCAAGTAATAAGTAGGTTTTGCGGAATTTGAATTTGTAGATTTAAGAATGATCTAAGTTCTCTACTTAATTATCTAAGTGTAACAATTTAGTAAAATGGATACAAATCGGATTCATGCATGTATAAAGGATGCAAAATTTATACAAAATAACTCTGTACATAATAATGTGTTCTGATGAACGCGGTGGTTTATAAGTTTATTGCTGAATATCCATCCTAGATGCTGAGGGCTTCAGCTACGTATATAGCACCAGTATTATAGCGTCGAGGCACCGCAAGACGATGGAGGAACAACTTCTAGTGCCGCGCTTGTGCATGCATGGCGAGGGGGTCGCCTGCCGAAGACCACCACTGCCCTGGATGTAATGGACCATCATGATGCCTGCCTTCGGGAACGTAGCCTTCAACACTTCCAGCCGTCCGTATCTAGGCCGTGGGTTGAACCAGCCCTCGGTCGAACGGCCACTTGTCGAAGGACGATAAATTTTGGAACAGAACTATGCTATCTGAAACCTAAGCTCAGTTGCGGTGAACGTAAAATTACGTAATTTAACAATGCCCGGAAGTCATATTCGATCCGCGGCCTGGTGGTGCACGGCAGGTTCTATGCAAAGCCGGAGGAGGACAAAGCCGAATGGTTCACGGCTGATTGGTGGATGTCCGGAGAGTTCCAAGGCGTTCGATTCAGGGCTTATTGGTGTAAAAAATTGGTGGTGCACGGCTGCGCTCCATGGCGAGGCAGCCCCCAATTATGGCCAAGCCAATATAGTTCGCGTTTCAGAGAAGTCTACAACCTTCGTCATTTCATGAACACTTCCCGTAGACATTTCATGAACATAGACAACATCAATTTCCCATAGTAGTTCACATTTTAACGGGAATTATTTTTCATGACAATATTATCGATTTTCTTGTTTTTGTATTAGATCAAAACTTTGATTTCGTCGTTCTTAGCTGTAGTGCTTCTGATTTTATTTCACACGACACGATTGGTTGGACACGTTTATCTGCCTTGTAACCGCTGTTCGATTTTTGTGGTATAGATGGCCGTGATAATCAAGTTTAGTGCTGGTTTGTTAATGTTGGGTCGATTTTGTCTCTCGATAATGAGAAATTTCTGCTTTAATTGCTTTCTTCTCATTCACAATATTTACCGATAATTGTTTGCCAGTTCGTAGTTTAGTTTTTTTATCACTTTCAAATGTTCAGGTGATGGAGGACTACCTATCTTTGTAACTCGACTTGATTATGCATGAAATTGCATGAAATTCAGTTCATACACGTGCGATTGATGACCTAAGAATTCGTTGATTTATATTATCAGTGAGTGGAACTTTTCTTCAGATGACGGTAGATTAAAAGGCAAGTTTCAGGAAGTAATTCTTATTTATTAACGGTGTTTCGAAATTCAGTTCATACACGCACGACGAGTTTTCGCACATACAGGGTATCTCATTGATGGGATATGTACTATATGTACATTGTACACTTGTGTTGTGCAGTGTCGCAGTTCTCATCAGGCCGTAAATAACTATGAATGAATAAACCCATGAAAATTATCAAAACCTAAAGTATTGTTAAGTTCAATTTTTCATAAAACAGGTATTTTCCAAATAAGATAATAAATTATAGAATTTTATCAACAGTCGTCTTACGAACGCGATCGTTGTATAAAGGCGCGAATAACTTTCATTTTCAGAGCTGAGGACATTCTCTAACTTTTTTAAACACCTTTTCGACGCCTTTACGCTTCCGGGAAAATTTATGAACGAACTAATACTCCTTCACTAACTTCGTCATTTATTATTCGGCCCGAACGACAATTATCAGGGATGCCGTCGACGAATATATACTGAAGTGCAGGCTTGATCTGTGCATCTCGCAACACTCGATTTTCGAGTTAGCACGTGTAAAATTCAGCAAGTGTTGGAAATATATGATTACTCACAACTCAGCGGTTGATTTGTTGATAAGTTTTATTATCAGGAGACCGGATGGGCGATTCAGATGTATACATAGGAGAAAAGCTCGAGTAAGATCTTTTTGGTGGAGCTGACAAGGTTTCATATATACGAATAGACATGCGCGGTTTTATTTCTAAAATTTCTTTGGTTGGTTTTCCACTTCTCACACATTAGTATATAGAAGTTTCTCACTTCTAGATTACTGAAAAAATCGAAAAATCTTTTTTTTAATTTAGTAATCGTCCAATTCTCCAGCTGTCGTGTAGATTTGATAGGTAACTTTCATACAGGTCTCTAGAGGTAATTATCATTGCCATTTTTACGTTTCCGTAAAGATAATCCGGAGAATAGCTTCCAATCATCTAATTATTTTCATCCTTCTGTGGAGCTCAATATGTATTCATCAAAGAATTAGCTTTCCCACGGAGCTTTCCCGTTTGATCTCTTGTAACGCGATAGAATTTTGCCCCAGCTGAATGTCATTGGTTTTCGAATGATAATTAATCAGTCTCGTCTAAAATTACAAAAATATTACTCTCATAGGTTTTCTTTCTATCGATTGCATTCTGTACCTCATAGTTATGGATTCATCTTTCGCTGTCTGGTCATGAGTGCGAATATTAGTATAATTAGGCGGAATTTATCCTTTATTGCACGATTCGTTTTCTACCAGAGTATTTTTCAACAAGAATTTTATTTTTTATTTTCAATCTGTTGAATTATAGGCTTCTGGTAGAATTATCAGCGCTCGTTTTTAAAAAAAAATTTTAAGGTATAACCAATTAATAACGGTACGCAGGTTCAGAAGATACAACAAATATTTTTTTATTAAAACCTCGTTTTCAGTTTAAACGAAAAAACGCAATTTTTTGCGTAATCGAACAAGTCATATAAGTCCTTCAATACGGAATTGATCTGCTTGCAGTTTGATTCCAAAAAATTGTCAGCCATTTGCAGGTTCAGAAATTATTACAGATTTTTACGATATTTTTTTTATATTAGGTTGGGTTAGGTTAATTTGGGTAAGATTAGGTTCATTTTAATCAAAACGAAATGACGTAAAAATCTGCAATAATTCCTGAATCTGCGCATTGCTAACAATTTATTGTATTCTAAATTTCAACCAGGTCCGTTCAGTATTATTTAATTTTCGCTGTGGGATCCAAATGCCTTTCATAACAATTAAGGTGATGGGGAGGTTGGTTTCAAACACTCTTATTACCATCAAACATTAGTATATTATAAGTCGTTCAATTAATTACTAATTCCACATTTTTGTTTATTTAAAAACTGTGGTATGGGGGATATTATGTTAAATGCGTGTTCGTTTGGCCTATTTGGTAAAATGACATTTTTATCTATTATTAACGGGATTCAATATCAGAAATTCTAGTTTTGTTACTGCATTCATATCTTGAGCTGAACCGAACGTTCCAATTTCTTGTTCATATATCCATCAAAACAAGAAATGTCAGATTTCGGCGATGTCTCTATTCTCTTATTGATATCATTAGACGACAGATATTAATGTTGACACAACTATGACAATATTGTACTCTCACCTCCCATGAGGCAAATAATATAATAGTCAATTTTGCCGATCTGATTTTCCGTGCAATGCGAAAAAATTTGTTACATAATGCATGGGAATTCAAATAAAACCCATACAATCTACTATTTGAATTATTTATGTAGTAATTAAAAAATAAAGATAAATGTCAAAATCCCATCACGGTCACCTAAGTTAATTTAAAAATAAGTACCAATAATCTTTTTCTTGCTCACGCCACAAATTACGCCTCAAAATTTCCATACAGGCTCTCAAATTTCACACTTGCTATTATCAAAATTATGTTTGTAACATCCTGGTACGTAAGCATTCTGAACACGCACTACAATATCACTTAAACTTATTTATTTACAATACTAATCGTTGAACACCCAGCATAGCACGCTGGTGTTTAGTACAGCTGTCGACCAAATAATAATCAGATATTTCTTTACATAAATAATATTTATGGAGAGATAATTCTTTACGTAAATTCTTTACATAAATAATTTCATGTTCGTAACCATTTTCTGTCAAAATATATTTAGATGGAATGTTTCATCGAACAAAATGGGGACCTATTGCATCTCATTAACAGCAAAATTCCCGATTGACTTCAATTAAATAGTTAATTAAGAGTCAGCCATCAAAGTTGCACGAAAACATGATTTTATATTTTCAGCTTTGCAAGGACGGATTCTTATGAAGTATCAGTCAAATAATAACAATTAAGGGAAGTTATTCTTTGCGCGCGTGTAACCACATAGAAGCTCGCCAGCTCGCCAAATCGTATGCAAAATAGAAGCCTTTGAAGAATTCACTAATAGTTCATTCCTGACTCGGGACATGGAGATGAACGACCATCTGCCATGTAAATAGAAACATCAGTACGTTCAATCTCGAAGTTAAATTCCATCAATTTCTCTGTACGAGAATGAGGATCACTTTGAGCACCTCGAGTGACAAGTTACAAGCACGCGAGCAAAAACTGGCATCGGTAACTGCATTCAACACGCAACGCGCACGGACTCCTGCTATATACCTCGGTTCAGCTCGCATATACAGTACTTATAAGGTCAATTACGCTATCATAGCTCTCCCGCTCTACCCTAGTTAAGCTGGTAGATATATAATGTCGATGACGATGTCGTTGCTCCCGCTATACATTGGTTAAGTTCGCAGATATTAGGTTAATAACGATACCATAGCTGCCGCTCTACCCCAGTTAAGCTGGTAGATATATAATGTCGATGACGATGTCATGGCTCCCGCTATACATTCGTTAAGTTCGCAGATATTAGGTTAATAACGATAACATAGCTGCCGCTCTACCCTAGTTAAGCTGGTAGATATAATGTCGATGACGATGTCATGGCTCCCGCTATACATTGGTTAAGTTCGCAGATATTAGGTTAATAACGATAACATAGTTACCGCTCTACCTCGGTTCATTTCGTAGATTGTCAATAGCGACATCATCGCTCCTGCTAATATTTTTCTAGTAAACGTCCTTCATCTACTAACATAAGTGGCAGTCAACCTTCAAGGTTGTTTACTGTATTATTATTCATTACTCACACACGTAGCGTTCTGATCCGCTGGTACCAAAACAGCAGTAATTTATCCCCCATAATTTAATTGATCGATTTTCGGGGGGAAAACTTAGGGTCTGCTTCCTTTCTTTGCAGGGTGTCCACTTGGAGTGGACTTAAAGCCGCAGGTCTGCCAGATGGATGACCGTTGGGCCTGAGAGCTTATAGCTTGGGGTTTTCAGCTTCTTTGTATATTAAGTTAATTGCTGCCATTTAGTGAGGTTGGCTGATGTAAGCTCAGTTCAGGATTGGGTAGAAGCTTACAGGGAACATATATTAGTAAATGAAATGAGTTACTGCTAATGTAATTTAGATAAGTAAGGGCTGCTANATTGGGGCATGAGTGAGTAACATGCTTATTGGGGCATGAGTGAGTAACATGCTTATTGGGGCATTAGTGAGTAACATGCTTATTGGGGCATGCGTGAGTAACATGTACATTGGGGCATGAGTGAGTAACATGCTTATTGGGGCATGAGTGAGTAACATGCATATTGGGGCATGAGTGAGTAACATGCTTATTGGGGCGTGAGTGAGTAACATGTACATTGGGGCATGAGTGAGTAACATGCACATTGGGGCATGAGTGAGTAACATGCACATTGGGGCATGAGTGAGTAACATGCACATTGGGCATGAGTAAGTAACATGTACATTCCATCACGAGAAGGTGTAACAGCTCAGCAGGTTGACGGCTCTTCAATGCGCCGAAGTAGCAAGGTTTCTCCATTTGGAACTTCCCTGAAAAAAATTATTTATTTTGATTATATCTTTTCTATTGAATATAGCTTTGTTTTCACTATTACAATCTGCCTATTGGCCAATCGAAGCATTGGCACTTGTTGTAAGTTATCAATATGTTATCTCATCAGCGATGATTATTGAAAAACATAGCCCGTAAATAACTTTCGGCCTCAAATTCCATATCATTAATGAAACAAGAGTTGGCAGTTATTTGCATAGAGTTAATCGAGTGAAAAATCTAGATATAATCCTATAAGTTACTTTACTAAAGCTGAATTCTGCTGAATACCAAAACTTTGAAAAGTAATTTGAATCAATGTAGAGTGCACGGTTAATCTTCTCAATTTTATCACCGGCTTTATAGATGAGACTTAGAGCATGAATGCCTGAGTAGCTTCACAAACTAATTTCTTATGCAAGATATTGCTGGTATCCAGGGGCCATCCTTTCAAAACTGGCTAAGTGATCGCAAGTACTTACGCTCTATTTTCTTGTCTATGATTGGTGACTTTTGCTTGAAAGGCCGTCAATGATTGGCTGATGAACTTACGATCTCTTAACTTTTTTTGAAAGTATGGGCCCAGGATACTTCACTGTCCCGCTATGAAGGTTTGTCGTTGAGAAAATTCCTCGTTTAGATGTTGCCGCTGGAGCAACGGGCATGCAACCATGGTCAGTTAGCGAGCAAATCCATTGAGCACACTCCCCTTATTATGAACGGTGCTGAAAATTAGGGCTCGACACTTAGCCTTACTTTCTCATGGTAGAAATTGTCGTCAGGAATAATAGCGACGCAGAGCTCGGTTTTTTTCAGGATTTTCATATGCGGACGCTCACTGTCGCATCCAGGATTTCGTTTTGCGGTAAATTTCTCTACCGAAGATGGAATCCTTTTTTTCCTGTTGATGATCCGTGAGTGTATAGTTGGGCCAGCTTATTTTACAAATAATTTAAATATCTTACTTAGCAATCATCTGAATGAATCCCTATTTTCCCTCCACATTCATGGTTAAGCTAGTCAATTAATATGTTATTCCTCCCACTGTCATGACAACACTTCAGGCTCACAGCCTAAATATTGAAAACTCTCAAACAATCGAAATTTGTAAAGATCGTACTAATTATTAAATGTTTGCTTGAATAAGCATTCAGACTTTTTATATACTAATTGAACGTTGAACATAATTAATTTCATACGAAAAATTATAGTAACTTTCAGCATTAAATTAAAAGTTTATCCAAAAGCTAATGTTCCAAACATGGACTGCACAATCAGTATCGGTAAAAGTCTTCATGAGGTTGATTTGAAGGAATAACTATCAAATAATGGATGATGCTTCGTCAGTACAACTCCTTTCTTACTGTACCTAACATTGATTTTGAAAGGTTATTTTGCTGATAGAAGTTTCTCGACTCGCATTGTGCTCGAGACTCTACTTTCTTTTGTGTAAAAACAAAAGTTCTTTCACTCGGAGGGATTGGAGCACAACGAGCCCCAAATAGGACTCAGTTTGTCCTTGACTAATGCGTCCGACTCCCCCGTGCACAGAAGTGTTCAGTAAATGTTCCCGACACGAGCCTGTTAGTTTGTAACTCGTAAGCGTAACAGATTTGATGGCTGTAGGGAGAAGCAGGCTTCTGGTTAGTATAACTCACCATAAAAGAGGACTACGCTTGAATTAATACGTCTTTTCATAGTTCTGAAAAGCATAAAGTCTTTTCGTGTATTGTTCCAGAGTATGATAATAAATTTATTGATAATTAATTAACTGTGTAAGGATTTGGTCATTATACTACAAAATAGCGGTTATCCCGACATTACGGATCTAACTTTATTGCGGACCGGAACTTACTAGGGACGAGCTATTTAAGATATTAAGGGTTGTTGGCTTTACGATCTCATCCTCGTCGGAAGTCTCCTTCTGATCAATATCTCATTTGTATATACTGATTGCTGCTGCTGTAATAAACATTATGTGGGAAGTCGTAATCTATCTCCTATGATGTGCCAAAGCTGATGTAGAGAACCCAAGCGAATTACTACAAAAGTTTTCCTTCAAACTGAAAACAACTAAATAATTTTAACAGATTATTACTTGCCTGTTACGTTTATTCTCTGTCTTTTTATTGATATGCACATATTGAATATCATATTATTAATGCTAATTTATTTCCAATATTAGGCCTACGTAGTAAAATTAAGGAGGCTAAAATATTACCAGCCATGATAATATTTTTAGATGATAAAAATTCATTTGATTGAAAGTATTTGGATTTGCTAAATACGTGTGAATTTCTTCGCAGTGTCGTCCAAGAACTTGCTAACCTCGAACCTCATATGCGTTTATAACGTTCCTGATCACCCTAACCATCACGACGCCTCTCATCATCACTTCAGATAGCAGAACGCATATCTAACGCATCTGCATGACTCTCGATTATTACGATCACTTATTACAGGCACCGGGACATGGTAATAATCGAGGAATAACCAATAATGAGGAGAGCCACAAGCGACGTTACTGCTACCGTCAACGCATGCGAATGTTCATTCGGCAGCGGACGATGAGTAAAAACTTGACGCTGTTTCCTGTCGCAAATGTCAGGGACAGTTAAAGAAAATCGGATGCGCTTGTTCATAATTTACGACAGATAAAAGTCCGATGATGATGCTTAGAGGAACCTTTGAGGGACCGTCAATTAAAAGCTACGCTGCTCCTTATCTGCTCGACTTTATTGGTATGTTTTATGAACTAATTTGCCAATCTTATCTGTTTGTCTTATTGTGAACAGAACTCATTTGGGAATTGTTAGGCTCTTCATATGAAACTACTAATACTATACTGATACTATATTACCTTTTATAAATGATCCTCTGGTATCGCCAAATTTTTACCTCTGGTATCGCCATTTTTAAGTTAGAAAATAGAAATGATTTTGAAAATTGTTTCCGGGAAGTAAGAAGAAGATATTTTTTTAAACAAAGGAAAGCCGTTTAAAAGTTTTCATTTAATTTTTCAGAAAGCATATTAAACTTGAAATCTCTCCTAATTTGTACCGTACATGTGTATAGTTATTCTGGTGCACAATTCACTTCAGGGATGCTACATTAAACTGCTACATCTAAGCTAAAAACTTCTTGTTCACAACTGGAAAGAACACGCGGCTTGCGAGGAGCGCTGCATTGAATGCTCTTCTGTCGGCCATTTATTGATCAGCCTAAGCTCCGTTTTCTGTAAGCCTTCCGAGTGCCTGTCAAGGGGAGACTTGTTAATTTACAGCGAATATTTTTATTTTAATTGCTCCCTGAATTGGTGAGTTGGCATCGGAATTAGTTTTTTGTACAAATGTAATTTCGACTGAATTGATAATTTGATAAGACTTTGATGACATACTAAATATGACCGACGTTTCATGTATGGGAATACATTGTTTATAATTCTGTCAAAACACTTGTAAAACGTTAGGTATTTGACACTCCCTAAAGATTTGAAGTTTTCTGTTAAATTAGAATATCCCGCATTTAATTATTTCTATGACTATATGTTTCTGTCAGACATCTTTCAAATTATAAAATAAATTACGTAATTTTTTTTTATTTATTACATTTTGCATGACTGACGGCTGCTAAAAATTAATTCATCTCCTACAATCAAGTTTCCATAAGATTATATTGAATAGCACATTCATCTGTTTCATTACAATTCACTTCTATTTGTGCTATCAGTATTCATTAATTTGTGCTCGCCTTTTGAACCTTACAGTCTTCCATTTTTCCTCGATATACATTAATCCAGTAACATTTCATGCATTAAACATAATATCATCTTCAATTATCAGGTCATAAATAGTGTGACCGGTCAGCAATCAAGAATTCTATAATCCGGCAATGAAAGCAATCATGAAAGATCGTGGCTGTAATCCATGGACATTTGTGTTGCGCCGAGAACATTAACGGAAGTAAATAATATCAGAACTTGAAGCGCAAGTCGTTTGTGCCACAATGCTCGTCATTACCAGCACATCCAACTTATGATAGTCTTTGATAAAGTTCCTAGCGTCATCATTGAGCAAGCAATATTGTGCTAGAAATGTTCGTCTCTACATTTCAAATGCATCCTATAATCGTCATTGAACATAAATATTAAAATCCCGACTCGCAATAAATGAGATTTTTATGCGACAATATTTATTTGATCCACGAAGTATTATTTCTGACGTCGCTATGCAGCTATTGTATACGGCAACGATTGCTCATCTTACTTTGTATTTTAATCAATACAACGATTAGCCTCACGATTTATGGTGAGGCTAATATCAATCGTGAAGTTTTCGGAGTTAGAGATTTTTGCATACAATTTAATGCACCGATTAACGCTTTGATGCTTGTTGCACTGAAAATAAACTTAATTGATAGAGTAATTCTCACCCCGCTTCTTCTCCGGTACTTCTTCCTCTGACATTACGATGGATTGTGGTGATTTAACCAATTCTTCTCCATCCCCGGTGCTTGCTCCTCTAACTGTACGCAACTTTACCAGTAATTACCAATACTACTTGCTCTTCGGTACCTCTGACAGTACGATGTAGTGTGATGGTATTAAACACTCAACTTCCTCTTCAGTACCTACTGCTTCCACTATCAGTACGTCAACTGGGATAGTGTTACCCAATCCACTTCCTACCTGGAAATAGCCCCTAGCACAGTTCGCCGTTTGGGATATAGTACTACCCATTCTACTTACTCGCCAGTACTTGCTGCTCTGACAGTACGTTGGATTGGGATAGTACTACCCATTCTACTTACTCGCCAGTACTTGCTGCTTTGACAGTACGTTGGATTGGGATAGTATTACCCACTCTACTTACTCGCCAGTACTTGCTGCTCTGACAGTACGTTGGATTGGAATGGTATTACCCATTCCACTCGGACGTCATTAGTCACAATAGACGCAGCAGTTAAGCGAGGCCATATGTGAACACATCGATCGCACCGTCGATAGAAAGAAATAAATTTTGTCGCGCACCGTAATTCAGTAGGACTCGACTTATTGCATGACTCTGACTCATGTCCTAATAATTCAAACTGACATTTGTAACTCAAATGATGCCAAAGTTTGGCTAACTTTAGCAGGTACTTTTGTCATTAGGGAGTGCGCCAGCCCTACGCAAGTTCCGATTGAGGAACGTTTGTGAAGCTAACCAACAGTCTCGGACGAAAAGTAAGAACTACAGAAGCAGAACGACATTTTTCCTAAATATTTATATCTTAGCACAATCTGCCATCGTTTTAAGAGATGTTATTATCAATCCTATTTATCCAAAACATGTATGATCTTGATCGGTTTAATTAATAAAAACGAAATTCGAAAATCTTGGCACGTTAGCACGTGACAATTTTAATATATTTTATATAACTAATAATCCTAAATTATGCATCGACTTTTCTACTGCTAATTAATTTTTACATCTTCGATATTTTCCATGTTTCGGATAAATAATTTTAGTACTGTGCTAATAAATATTTTATTTCTAATTTTATTTGCAGCCTTTCCTAGTATTTTTGCCGACATGGCCTGGCACGAGTGCTGCGTGATGCCAATGCTGCGTGGCGTCAAGATGCCGACAAAATAAGAACCTCATGCAAGGGACGCTCCTAATTTCAGGGATCACGCGACCAAGATTTGCTCTAAAACACACGTCGTTATGAGTTATTTCGCTGAATTACCTGTTCACAATGAGGTTAGATTGCTACATATTCAATGATTATGTCCGGTTTCGAGCCTCGAAAATTACAGTCGTGGTCAAGTCGAAGACGTATGCTGAGTGAAGATTGAGTGTTGCACATGCAACGAATGTTTACTAAACGACGTGAGACTTGCTTGTGGTAGCCGTAGCCTTACTTTCTACTATTTCTTTTTTTTTAATTGATTAAAGAATAGAGTCCAACGTTTCAAATCTTATAACAATGAATTATAGTGGAGCTGCGTACGAAATAACATTTAATTCTCCCTGCAAATATCATGCGTTTATTTTTCTACTTTTTCAGTTTCATGAGAAAATTGAATCCACTGATGCAAATATTTTCATTTTTTGCACGTCAGCGTCTTAATGCGATAAAATATGCAAAGTTTGACATATTATTTATTGACGCATACGCAATTGTTTTCTCGTCTCTTTGCCTACAAATTTTGCATAAATTCATTTTTCGGTGTAGATAAATTTAGCTATTATTGATATGAAATTTTTGTCACGACTGAAGATTTTTACGGCCTTTTCATAGAAATATCCTAGTAACTTTTTAGGGCTGACTTGGGAATTTCAGTTTAGACCAACGATGAAAGGCTTCAACCAGAAATGTTCGAATAATTAAAAAAAATTTGAGACTAACTCTTATTACATGCTAACCTATAACTTTCAGTTTCAAATTATTTTGAAATAAATACATTTGTGATAACGATATTATATTCTATATAGCATCATCATGTAGCTTGTTTTTGACCAACTGTTTTTCCCGTCATACATCTTACTCACCCTGGCCAGTTCTGCGACACGAAATGTCAGGATATTATTCTGCAAATCGAGCGCCAATGCCAGCGTCCGGATTGTAAAATCTGTAAAATCCCCGCTAATGAAGCTTGATGATCACGATGTCGAGGTGGCCTGTGAGCAGAGCAGCCGCCGCAACCATGCGTAACAGAGGACGACTTACAACACAGCTAAAGCTTTTTAGAATTAGTGAAGCTGAATACGCGGTCCACTGGGTGGGTGGTGATTGCATTTTTTGTCCCAAGTAATTATGCAATCAAAGTGCATGCGGACACCGTCTTAGGAATGCGCGCTAGTTTCACGACGAAATTCGGCTCGTGGACTCGGAACTGACGCTAGAGCAGCCAAGGTCTTCAAATGTTTGCTGATGTCACGTTTTAGGTCGAATTGTTGTGCAAAAGAGTAAACAACATGAACTAATGATGAGAATACTTTGAAATTACATCCAATGAATCACCAATTCGGAATGCAATTATAAAATATGTAATGTATAAAATTCTCTATCAAAAATTATTGAAAATTTATCGCCTTCAATTTTATTCATAAGTTATGCATTACATGAAGAACTAAGAAAAGGTAGTAAGCGTTTTGTTCATGGTCATAGTTATACATCCAGGTGTACGTGGTCATCGATTCTTTTCAACGTTTTCAACGACAATTTTTCTACTGAAACCATCGACTTTGCAATTCACAGGTGGATCGGCTGATCGTTATAAATGGCAGTACCACGGAATTTAGATATTACTGCAGATCAGTGGACAGCATCCTGAGTTTCCGGTGCATCTCATAAACGGCGGAAATCGTTCCGAGCTCCGACCGGGCAAGTGTGTGCTGGAGGCGTACATGGAGCTCGCCGCAACACCTGCTTCCGGCATCACGACGCGCCCTCTATAACTGCAACCTGATATTGACGCAATGGCAAGCTCAGATATGCCTGAATTAACACTTCTAGGTCACGTCACGACTCAAAATTCATCGGATTCAATCGGTGTTAACACTTCTAGGTCACGTCACGACTCAAAAATTCATCGGATTCAATCGGTGTTAACACTTCTAGGTCACGTCACGACTCAAAATTCATCGGATTCAATATCGGTGTGTTATTTCGTAACTTGTCACTGTTAGCGAGATGCATAATGTAGAAATACAAGCTCCTAGGTATGGATACACTTCTGTAATGATTTTACTTCCTGATTCTGAAGTCAAGTTTAATGTACCTCAATTACATGAGCTGTATTACGTGTAGCTTTTTAATTGAAAATCTATGCCCACAAATGCATAAGGATACTTTATATTCTTATTTCTACAAAATAATTCCAAGCTCTTCCTGCCCTAATTTCATTTAATAATTTTAGCGACCCAACTTCTTGCCGTTTGAAAAATCTTATCGGAGAATTATAGCATCCGAATAACTAATTTTTTTTCATGTATATGAAAAAATATATGAAAAAATTTCATTCGTCTATTTTGTCTATTTTTGTCCATGCTAAAAAAAATCCATGTCTATTATGGTAAAATTTATTTGAACGCATAAGACTAGTGCCTATCACACGACTGAAGTATCAACGTTGCACGAATTGGTCAATTTCCAACATCAGGTGAACATAATATTGGTATACTGCAACCAGTTTTGTTGATTTACGACTTCACGAGCAGCGGTCTACATAAATCCTGTCAACCTAAACCCTCGACAGCCATTAAATTTCGTATGACAGGCAATCAGTTAAATTACAAATCTTTCCTGTCGTTCAGTTACGTTATGTTAAAGTTTGTAATTGAGGGTTCAGAAGCAGAACAACTCCAACTGGCCACTGGCTCGATGTCCTCAAGTTTATTATTTCAGAATTAAAAAATCACGACGTCTGAGAGAAAAGCAAGTGCCGCTATAGAGGTAACTTTGTGCAAGAATGCGCTATATATGATTTAAAAGACCTCTTTGAAACGCAAAATATAATAAATAAAAGGTTTTAAAAGTTTTAGGTTTTAATATTTCTATGTTGTTGACATTCGAGCCCTTAATTCACTTAAAAGCATTATATTCTGCACATGTTTTTCTTTCCAGGTTCTACTTTCAGTTTTAATTTTATCGAAAGTGTATGAATACATTACTGTGCAAAATTGGCTATAACAGTCTTGGCCCACCATCTACAACCATCAAAATGTGCGGACCAGCAGAAATCAGACCAGCAGTGTTAATTCTCACCCAATATAAAATTAATTACTATCACATTTGGGAAGCAAATTAAGCGCGACTTAATTACATTTTTTAATGTTGTGTGCTTCATTGAATTTCGCTTAAATATCGCACGTAAGACGGCACACTCCTGTGTGCTACAGAAGATAACTGACGCTATAATGCAGATTTAAAGGCCGTTAACGTTG
This sequence comes from Hyalella azteca, assembly GCF_000764305.2. Taxonomy (NCBI): domain Eukaryota; kingdom Metazoa; phylum Arthropoda; class Malacostraca; order Amphipoda; family Hyalellidae; genus Hyalella; species Hyalella azteca. The sequence continues at coordinate 107,676 of NW_025938218.1, read as the reverse complement.
CGGTTGCCTGTTAAAAAGTCGCTCCTATGTGCTGCTGGCAACGACTAATCTCTTCCACTTGATCTGTTGTTTGCTAGGACGCCGTAATTTGCTCAGAAATCGAGCTTTAGTTTGCTGAGAAGAATGCGCAAGATTTGGTTGGACGCTACAATTGAAGAGGCTGAAAGAAACAATGTTTCGTATAAAGATTGTCCGTTACAGTTAGAAATTGTCTTTTCTTATTCTTCGGCAGCTTTATCTTCACGAAGTTAATGACGTGAGGAAGATTCTTCTGATATCAGAAAATAATTATATTCTCAAATATTATGTATTTCATATCAAGTCCTAGTTATTATTGTAAAAAAAATTCCACGGGAAGCTTTCAACTTCATTTCTACATAATGATACCAGAATATGTTTCCAAAAGTTATTAATTAGAATATCCACTAACTTTCAGGTCTCAAAACCTTTAGTCGTAATGTCAGAGAAAACATTCGTCGGAACATTAAACTCGCAGTATGAAAGTTGCCGCCGCGTTGTCAAGCCCGGTCGCTTGACATGGCGGCTCGTCTGTAGTCAAGTCACGGGATACATTAAAAAAAACTTTCGTCGCGGGTGATAAAAAAACTTTCATCGCGGGTGATAAAAAAAACTTGCATCGAGGGTCACTTCTGAGAATTGTGGTAGCAGCGGTGAGCGTTGAAGGGCATCGTTAATGCTTATTTAACCTCGTTAATGAGAATATGAGTGGCCATTCGTTTTGCTTATTCGAAGCCACATTTACGCACAGTTTAGGAGCAATGAAGCCATTATCTAGTTTCAATCGTTTGTAATAGTCATTGTAATATTCTACGGTAAACTAGTATTAGTAATTACTCTGCATTGATATAAACGGTCATATTCCACACGAATTTTAAGCAAACTCACGGTCAAACTCACTTTTCATTCCGGTACCATTTAAGGTTACGGATTTCATGGGAATAGCCCTGTTATTTTCAACAATTATATTTACATGATCGAAGCTCTTACGAACGACCCCCATTTTTTCAAGGTAAATATGGATGCGTTTCTGGGATCAACGTCTGATCTCCATCTCCACTTTCAGAAAATATATTAACAGTGAATGAATTTTCACGAAGCATCAATAAATTCCCGAGAATGCTACTGCTTTTTATTACCCATATTTGTGTGTTTTTTCGACTACGTCACTCTCGCCATTTGGTCCTCTCTAATTTCTAATTTAGTGCTTGTTTCGTCCCCATGAGTAGCTACCAAAGAACTTTAATGGTAGTAATTAACTGCTCCCAAAAACGCTGCCGAAACTGCAGTACTCGTGTCTAGTAGCCCACTGGTATTTATGGTCGAACAAATCCACTCGCTGCCATATATTAATATTAATATGTTGTTAATAATAATAAAATTCGAATGTTTCTTTAACTTTGTCTGCCTCAAAAAAACACCCGGATATACGTTTGTCAGTATACGAGAAACACGAGCAAATGAAGCAAGGTTAGATGCCACGTTATAATGTTTTGTATTAATTCTCTGTTTATTAAAATTCAGCCTAAATGAACCTATATGTCACTGAACTTGAACGAATGCTACCATTGCACTCTCAACGATCAATCTCTTATGTGTGTCAGGCTTATAGCTACAATTCACGTTCTAGGAGTTTTCCATGCTTTTTGAATTTCGCTTAACGATTTAATGTAGATTATTTTAATAACGTTTTAGATCTAGTTTAACATTGACTAAATGTTACAATTGACATTAATTTATCTAATTAATCGTCACCAGAGAGTGGAAAAAATTGTCTCAGTGCGTGGAAGCAACAGACTCTTCCGGCACCCCAGGTTGTATGCATGTATGCCCTGAGCGCTTCAGGTGATGCGGACTCTAATAGCCGGATGAGGAAGGAGTGCCGTCCAAGTGCGGAAGCCGGACAGGTGTGGCTCTCCAGCTTCCGGAGCCCTAGCTTGCCGTTGGCTCCACAGACATAAAATTTTTCATATTCTGTTGCAAGTCAGAGTTAAAGATTAATTTTATTTGTCAACAGATGTTAAAAGGAATGGCATACATTTTCCGAAAATTATACCTGTCTCATTAACTTTGACTGTAAATTAACGTAATTATATCTTCTCAGTTGAGTAACTTGCTGCCATATTACTGTTTTGCCTCAGCAGGTTTCCTGTTATTTTTCATATCTTCAATTTTTCAGTAAGTTGAACTAATTTTGCTTACAGTACCGCCGGGGCGTTATGTTAATGTCCGAAATAAAGATCCAGAAGCACCGTCCATAAAGCCCCTAAAAACAGATTCTCCAAACCTCATTATTATTTCAGAACTTCGTTATCTGGGTTAACATTCCATCTGAACTTCTATTGTATCGATGGTTTAGGAGCTAAAATAAAATAATTATCCTATATATGCTAACGTAATGAAATTCAGGACGATATACTCGACCTCAGTACCAATTATTTACTCGTAGCAGAAAAAAAAACACAAAAGTGTACGTCGAATCCCCACGCTCCAGTTTATTTGACGCTTCATCGTCAAATAAACTCGTATAATAATGTCATGATCAGGTGAACGAACATTCTGGCATAAAGATAAGCATAACTTCTTGAGGTTATTAACGCATCTTAATAATAACCGTGCATTCTCTAATATATTCTCAAGGTTTTTTAACTTTTGAAGCGATAGATTTCTCAAGATTGCAACATTGTCTTGGGTGAAAAAGTTAATAATTACCCCAAACTCAAGCAAATATATTTTTCCCCTTTTGGTTCAGCAATGTTTTGAAATTGAAGTATTGGACCTCAATTCGAAATTGGTTCATCGCAACTTTGTCAATGTGAAGCATATGTATTAATTGAGTCTCCAATGAATGAGTTCTTTGGCTTCGCAAATAATTGATAGTTTGCATGTACCGGCGATTGTCTCTATGGTACCGACTCCAATTTCCAGGACTGAGAATAGCTTCAATATCCGCTACATGAGGTCCGTGAACCCTGTGGACAGAGACCTGTACAAGTGTGCCTTATTATGACTAATTGCGTTTTAATTATTGTCATTCAGAAAGCTTCCGTTTATGATCGGAAACTTGTTAATTTCTCCTTCCGATCTCTGTTTGATCGGATGTTGTAGATCAGCCACTCTTGGCCCGTCCGCACTCTGCTGAACGCCGGAATGCTTTCATCCGGCATCATATGAACGCTGTTTAATTATCCGGATATATCGCATTGTTAATACAACCATTCATATTGTTTCCATTTCATTTCCTTTGAATTTTCAGTGTAATTCAAATTTTTCAAATCTATAAAGTTTAATCTTTTAGTCAGGTGTTCATCTTACAACAGTTACGAAGATTGTCCTGCAATTCTATTTTGCATGTTCAGTCAATAGACAAAAAAAAAGAAATTTAGGCGAATTGTTTCGCTTTTATTTCATTTTATATGGAATTAATTAAAGATCAATGGTTATTTATATGCGGCGACATCATTCTATATAATTTAATTGATAAGGACATATGGAATCTACTACCAACCTCTGGTTAAAATTATCTTAATCATGCTGCAGCGATTATCCTCACTGAATATTCTACTTTAGGTATAATAATGGCACGCGTTATAACCAATAGGAAAATTTCCTAACTTTTTAGTGTAAATGGTCACTTGTCGCTTCGGTAATGCCCCATGCATGGCCGTATGTATAAAACCGATAACAAACAAAATTTGTAGCCAGGTTAACTAAGGCAACGGCTTCGTTCCATATACACGACTTGTCACTAGCGACTCTTCCTCCATCCACCGCACTCCTTCTGCTCCTTAAGTAATTTTTTACAACTACCTGCAATAACTCCACATAAGAAAATTGTTTAATTGCCTTGCATGTGGCTTATGATCAACATTCCATCCGTTTACATCAACCGACAATATAACGTGAATGTGATGTTTGCCGATAAACATTTCTGTAAGAAGTTGAGAAAAACTTCACTATGCGACCAGTAGAAGTATGATTTTTATCATAGCAAATAACAAATCTTCCGGCCTGAGAAGAGAACAGCTATTATTCCACTTCAATTTATTTCAGTTACATGTTATTAATAAGCGAGGCTGATGGCTAAAGAAATTTAAAACGTACAAAGCTCGAATAAAATTCACAGAAGCGAATCATTTTCATCTGCATGACATTTGCGGACTGGGCCGGACTCCCCAGTTGAGCTGCTGTCCGCATGATGAATTTGTGGTCGTAATTTGACGATTCAGACGAAATGTTCATCTCGACGAGCGCTGCTGTGTCACGTCCTCTGATGCCTTCACTGACGGGAGGGATTGTTGGTTATATCAATGAGAGAGAGCAATGAGGTGAGAGAGAGAGAGGGAGAGAGAGCAACGAGGTGAGAGAGCGAGAGGGAGAGAGAGCTTGTTGGTTATATCAATGAGAGAGAGCAATGAGGTGAGAGAGAGAGAGGGAGATAGAGTTTGTTGGTTATATCAATGAGAGAGAGCAATGAGGTGAGAGAGCGAGAGGGAGAGAGAGCAATGAGGTGAGAGAGCGAGAGGGAGAGAGAGCTTGTTGGTTATATCAATGAGAGAGCAATAGGAAAAGAGAGCTAGACAAAGGAGAGCAGGTAAGTTTTGGGGAACGAATATTTATGAAACTAATTATTATGACAAAAACTTCAACTCACTATTGTCACAGATTCAAGCTAACAGCGTAAACCTTCATTCGAATGTGATTTATTTTTATATAACCCTGCAGGTAGTTTGAAGCACTGTCACTATAGGCAAACAAATTTGTTAACATGAACATTCTTACTTAAATGATCATCTATCTATAAATAGGGTATGCAGGAGGTATAAAAAAATTAAAATCTGTTATAGATGGACTCAATTAACCTTTGTGATCTGTCAAATTTAGGATCAGTTTGATATGGTATTGTATCGGCCACGTAGCAGGGGTGATTATGAATATCTAGAAGCCGAAAGAATAATCTATAGTAATCTACCAGTAATCATCCAGTAATCTATAGTAATCTACCAGCGGTAGCTTCTCTCTGTATATAAATATCCAAAGCCGAAAGGATAATGTAGAATTATCTACCAGCGGTAGCTTCCCTCTGGATATAAATATCCAAAGCCGAAAGGATAATGTAGAATAATCTACCAGCGGTAGCTTCCCTCTGGATATAAATATCCAAGAAGAAGTTACCGCCGGTCTCGTGGGTGCACCTGAGTAGCGGAAATTAAGCATCCGCGTAATTAGCACACATCAAATTTCATGTTGACTTGCGGACCACGGATTCTGGTGCCTCTGGATTACGGACGAATCCGCGTTCACACAGGGCACTCGGCGGATACCTTCGATGCCCCATTATTTTTTCAAAGTGTATTCAGCTAAAATTTTTCTATTTATTTCTGTTAAACAATGGTATTACTCTAAAAAAAATATTAGAAAGATTGATAAGAAGAGTTTTCCGGTCCCATATATCAACGAACACCGCGATATGTGTTTCTCAACCAAAGCTTTTTTGCCGGATAATTGAATATGACGCGATGGGCTGGATCCTAGTTATTATTTGCTAATGGTCAATTTATCGTTAATTTTCTGATTGGAAGGCTCATTACTTTTTCTTTGATTTATGGGTCAATTTTTCCTGTTGGTGATCGCCGGCAATTTATTGTGAACATCTTCATTGCGCTCCTTAATTGATGTTCAGATGTCTGCATCAGTACTACTAAATGAACGTTGGATGGCCATAAAATGTGATCAATTTAGATGGCCAGGACAGTGTTTCTTCTCTATAGTTTCCGGAACGAATATCGAGAATGAACAACTTCGCAGTTTTCCAAAAAACATTCATAACGTGTTTTTCTGCTATATTGCTGATTTTTGCAATTCTTTTGTCAGGATTTACGCGAATTTTTCATTCGACGCAATTCCCGTAATAACTATAAAATGTATTTTAGGTGAATTTTTTGGTATATGGAAGGTTATTATTTATCCCCAAATAAAAATTCATCGGAAATTCCATTAATTGAATTAATTAGGAAAACCTTATTCTGATATGCAAATAAGGCAACGAAAACATTTTACTTGAGATTTTTTCCAAGTGAATTGAATTTTTTCTCACTCGTGAATTTTTCAAATGTATATATCTGCAAACATCTCCAGACAAATGACTCTGATATGTAAACTCGATTAACTGGTATGACTAATCACCAAAGCAACTATATAGCAGCGAACCATGCGTCGCGCGAAAATATATAAAGACGAAAATAATTGCTGGATAACCTGGAATCTGGCAAATCGTATATTCGTTGGATAATCGTAGGATTTGCCAGATTCAATGATAATCCTGAAATCCGGCAAATCGTTACTATCGTAGCTTATGGCACTTAATACTATAAATTATTTCGAAAATAGTGAATAAGTGAACATTTTTAAAGTCACCTTTTCGTGGATATTTCGCGAAGGATCGTGGAATTCAGTGCATTACTCCGCGATATAAGAGGAAATCCTGTAATTTATTTCAGAAGTGTAAACTTGTCATATTTTACAGTTTAATGCAGTTTTTTGATAATCTAAAATGAATATTTTTAAACTATTTGTATTCAAGTTTGTTATTTGATGTCTTCTTTCACACTAAATTCTTTATGCATCATTAATTTCAGAAAGGATTGGTCAGCGTTTAGACCTCACATGATAAGTATCACATATATTATCTCTTAAATTTTATTTAAGTCTTTCAGCAGCACAAAGTTTCAATTTCAGAAAAATATAATTCAGTGACGATGAAGCATTTTCACCGAAATGAATGACATATAGCACTCGTCAATCTTTAAGCTTGTCAATATCCTTCTTTTCCTATATTAATACAAATTAACTAATTTAGAGACGGATAAATTTGTCGAGCTTTTTTAATATTCTTGCTCCTTGAATTTAAAAATATTTCTTCAGCTATGGATAGCCATTCAATCAGAAGTGCTGCTGCCTGCAACGTTAACTGCGTGCAAGGATTATTTATCAGCCACCGGCCACGAGAACAACTTCTGCAGTCTCACGTCCGCACTGGCTGGGCCCGCCTCTCATTCGATATGCGTTTCACTAAGAACAAAAAATCCTCAAGAAGAGTGATCCGCTATCCGGGATTTAGAGGATGACGTAGCACCGGAAGAAGCTTGGTAAACATGGGCCTGAATTATCTGCCACTACCTGTTGCGCGTCAACAAACCTTCGCTCGATTTTCTCGAGCTTGATGATCAAAACCTAATGCTGGGCAGTTTATTTCTTGGTAGTTAATTGAAATAAAGCAGAGACTCGAGGTATACGGTGATGTTGATAAGCGTATATTCGTTAATTCATCACTGCATCGATACCAAAATTATAATTCTGTTATAATGCAGGATTGAATTTTTGCAATGAAGTTTTGTAAGTGCCGATACAATAAGACGAGCATTAACCATGATATCAAACCCAAACTTTCACGTTCTGTCGTGAGTTGCCGAACTCAACTAACATTTAATATGGCCTATTATGTACAATGGTCATCACTAAATTCCCCCAAAAATATTCCACTAGAAAACAGAAAGCGTCTTTTCTGTGTAGAGCATTTAAATAAATGTTTCAAGATTTACGTACACGATTCATGATATTATGATATTAATTTATTTTCTTGTTTAGCGCTTTACCTAACAGGAACTTTTTTTTATGAATTTTTGCTGTCACAAGTTTCGTACGAACAAATTTTGCCATCAAAAAGAGTAACTCAAATGTGAACAATTTTAAAGCAGACGCTAGAACCTGCAGTGCGATACAAAAACTTTGAGAGCTGCGAATAATGATGAAGAACCACGCAACTTCATTTGAACACCGAGAACAATGAACACCACTTGCATAACTGGTCAGAAAAATTTATCGATATTTTCGAGCATGTTTTTAGAGCATTTTAAATCTGTCGGTTCTCAAATCATTCACTTACAGACACATATCAACTGCTATGTTTAATAAAGACGTTTTTTTTAAATTGCGACTTCGTACACAAGATCTCCATCGCTGTTCGTCGTAGCGGAAACTCTCCCGCAAAATGGCGGTTGAGCGTCTTATTTTGGCCACTGGAAACGTCCCTGCGGCGTCTTCACCCCCTCGAACTATTGCTGAGGAGGGGCCTTCCCTCGGCAGCTTCCCTTGCATGGATCACCTCCAGGGGCCATACCTTCAAAATTCGCCAAGTGAACGTAAGTACTTACGCTCTATATTATTGTCCATGATTGGTGGATTTTGCTTGAAAGGCCGTCAATGATTGGCTGATGAACTTACGATCTCTTAATTTTTTTTGAAAGTATGGGCACAGTACAGCCCAGGGCCCATACTTTCAAAAAAAGTTAAGAGATCGTAAGTTCATCAGCCAATCATTGACGGCCTTTCAAGTAAAATCCACCAATCATAGACAAGAAAATAGAGCGTAAGTACTTACGTTCACTTAGCAAGTTTTGAAATTATGGCCCCAGACTTCCAGCCACTTCGGAGGCTCTTCCAACGTCTTCGTTGTCTCGCGAACATTAACGACGAAGAAGCATGTACTCTTTCACATCCCTTAAATTCTCAGCCGACGTGCAAAAGTTATTATGGAATGACCTCTATTTGATCTAATTTTGTCTTCAGATTATACCGAAAAATTGGAAAATTATTTAAAATTTCTTAAATAATTGAATCTCTTATATCCTGATGACTAAGGAGCCCTTGAGTTGATCAAAGCATTTGATTGCACACTAATGCTTTCTAGGTAAGCATTTCAAGTATATTATTAAAGCTTTTGAATAGAATGTTATGGCCGTATATGGGAGAAGGCTTCTCACTCAAGTTAGAACAAAACCTAAAAAACTAATATGCCTTGAATTAGAAGCTAATCAAATCAACTAATGAGCAGGTATAGCAGCATTTGTATATTACAGTATAACACAGTAATACACGGTATTGAGCAATGCACTCATGTACTGTGGTAAAGCATGACAATACACTGTACACAGGAGGTATGATAATGAACACGTATTATGGCACGGTAGTACATAGTAGGTATATATAGCATGGCACGCATAGTATAGCAAGGTAATGTACAGTAGGTAATTGTATATAGCAAAGTACGAATAGTATAGCGCGGTAGTATACGTTGTTAGAGCAATGCACGCTCAGTACAGCACGGTAATTGAGAGTGTATAGCAAGGAACTAATAGCGTAGCATATATTAGAGCCAAACTTCAGGCCACAGCAGGTGCAGACTAACGATTTATGGTCGATAATGTACACTCAAAATTGGCGTCCTTTTCCGGAAAACTTCCATGAGGCATTTCCTAAGCAATAATAAATTATAAATAATATTATACATATCAAGTGTTATGTAATACATAATATGATAGTTGAATAACAATTATCTCTCAATCTTATGCTGAATAAAAATAGGATTTTGATACATAAGGTCTCATATCACTAGTTTACTTGAATCGCCAGTTCAACAAGAATTTTAAAACAAAGAAAACGAGAAGTAAGATTATCACTCACTGTTCATTGTACTTGTATTCTTAACAATTTTTTTGAAGATATCGTGAATTCAATGTTTCCAATGAAGATATGATTAATTTCCTTGGCGCTGTGTTTTTACTTTAAATATTTATAGCTTAATCGATTTTAAATATTGTTTTTAAAGCTCGTTTTAACTTTGTTTTTGTTGAATTTTTGCCATGAACTGTCCATAATACTTTTAAAAAGAGAAATTAAGTTTTTCTCATTTAAAACGTGTTATGGACAGTTCATGGAAAAAGTTAATTAAAAAACAAAGTTATAATAAGCTCTAAAAACAAAATTTAAAATCGATTAGGCTATAAATATTTAAATTAAAAACACAGCGCTAATTAAATTCATCATACCTTCATTGAAAACATTGAATTCTCTATATTCAAAAGAGCATTGGTACCGGCACCGGAGAGGCAGCGGCCTGGAGCGCGTGACCGTAATGAGGCAGCGAGGCTCCGGATGCTACAGCGGCGCTAGTGAAGCTGCTTCCTGCGCTACGTACAGCATTCAATATAACCTACCGCGTCCTGATAACTGCGACACGCGATCGCGTACATAATGGAATGAGATCAACATCTGGGACCATGAGGTACCATGGTGCAGGGTCCAACATCTGGGACCATGATGTACTATCTGTCTCTTATACACATCTAGATGTGTATAAGAGACAGGCGTTGACCTGACCGCTGGGGACGCCGCGCGTTGACCTGACCGCTGGGGACGCCACGCGTTGACCTGACTGCTGGGGACACCGCGCGTTGACCTGACTGCTGGGGACGCCGCGCGTTGACCTGACCGCTGGGGACGCCGCGCGTTGACCTGACCGCTGGGGACGCCGCGCGTTGACCTGACTGCTGGGGACGCCTCGCGTTGACCTGACCGCTGGGGACGCGTTGACCTGACCACTGGGGACGCTGCGCGTTGACCTGACCGATGGGGACGCCGCGTGTTGACCTGACCGCAGGGGACGCCGCGCGTTGACCTGACCGCTGGGGACGCTGCGCGTTGACCTGACCGCTGGGGACGCCACGCGTTGACCTGACCGCTTTGGACGCCGCGCGTTGACCTGACCGCTGGGGACGCCACGCGTTCGCTGGTCCGCGCTTCCTGCGGTGCCGCTGAGAGGCGCCGCCTCGTGATGACCGCTTCCTTTGTGCCACGCCCCGCGATATTCCGAACATCCCTCAGCTGCTAATCCTTCTTCAAATATAAAGGTTTGTTTAATCAACTTGCACCACAGCGCCCTCTAAAACCTTGTATGTCATAGAAGAAAAACTTAAACTTCCTGAGGCTGCTGCACCAACGTCACGAAGGCTCTCGCACCCTGGGCCTATACTTTCAAAAAAGTTAAGAGATCGTAAGTTCATCAGCCAATCATTGACGGCCTTCCAAGCAAAATCCACCAATCATAGATAAGAAAATAGAGCGTAAGTACTTACGTTCACTTAGCGAGTTTTGAAAGTATGAACCCAGGACGTCGGCGGTGTATCTAGTCCTTCATTCGGAACATTTTGTTCATCGATGTTCATCAGGAACTTTAAAATGAATTCATTAGAAATGTTTACTTATTTATGAAATTAATCTGTATTAAAAACTAATGCAATAAATGCAAGTGCAGCAAAAAGCAAATGAATTACAGAACCTCCATCTGTTTTCCTGTGATCACCAACATCCGAACTGCAAATGCGTACAGGAATCATGCTTGTGCCCATCGGTGCGTGTGTGCACGTACACATTCGTGTGTATGTTTGTACTTACACATTCGTGTGCGTCTGTATGCACACACCACGCACGTACACGTTCTTGTGTGCGTGCGCACAGTACGCATGCACGCATACAGCTGCGTGTGCGAGCAGCGCGTTCGTGAGTGCAGAACACGCCCGCCATCATAGTCACGAATGCTCATCATTATGAGCATGTTAGGTTCATTTCGCTGAATTTCATTATGATGCTTCCAGAGTCAAACCTTGTCTGATAATATCTTTATATGAGTAACATCAACCTACTTTCGCACTAACTATGAAATGCACTAAAACATTTATTCGTTGTTCTGACTCCAGTGTAGTTGGTTGCAAGCAAATGTTAAATTGAATTGAAAATGGTATAGCTTTGTAAATTCCTCGTCATATTTTGCCTCGAATGGATGAAAATGAATGCTTAGGGGATTTATCATACAGATGAATGCTTATGTGCGAGAATAGAATTCATTCGATTAGTTCAACAGAAAATTACAAGGAAGTTAAGTTTAAGGCTCTTTTTGGCGAACGGTAAGATAACATTGCCTGAATTTAGTAACCAGGTTTTCGTAGGCCAGCGTCTCCGAGAGGTCAAAGAAGAGGAGGGTTTTCTGCAGCACATCACGAATTGGTTCAGTCACGCCTCCCTAAAAAGAATAATTAATGGATCTCACCACCAGACGAATGACTTTCTTTAATTTAAACTAGCGTAGAAAAAGCACGGAGCCCATCTAGAGAGCGAGACTTTTATCAGATTGATGAGCCACATGTTAGCATAAAAACAAATGAAGAAACTGCCTGTATTTAAATAATTTCGCATGAACATTGTTATCAGAAACGTCCTCTGTTATGATAATATTCCGTTCAGAATTCACGCTACACTCGCTATGAACTAATTGCAACTAGGTTGATGAACCAAGTACTAAGGAAACTTGATAGGAGAGACAAACATCACATTAAAGCAATCTAAATCAATCCTATACATCCTAAATTTTAATGTTAAATGTTAAAGTCCACTTAAATTTGCACCTAGTCAACTGCGTAGCTCAATGAATTCAAATTAACGGACGTTGCATGTTTGAACAAATAAATTAACATTTAGACCAATTGCATGAATTCGTTTTTAACGACGTGACCATAGAATTCCCCCAACATTGATCACCATGAGTCACTATATATCAAGTCGGTGCTGCCGTGAAACTTATAGCAGAAGGGGAACATCGACTTAATTTCTTTACTTAAATATAAGTGTCCATTCTGTAGAATTATTGTCCATTTGCACCTCAATTAAAACTTTTATCTGTACGTTTGTTTAATATTTTCATCTCCACAATATTTTTTTATTTCATTATGAAATTTAGCCCATTTAATTCTGAAAAATTCACTACTCATGATAGAAAATTGTTGAAAATATTTCCGACGGCTTCCATTTTGTTCTTTTTAAAGTTGTTCTCGCTAAAATCCACATGCTACTGAGAGCAAAAACTCTTACTATCTTTTGTTCATCAGACGTGCGTTTTTAAACAGCTTCTAGGATCAAGCAAATCTCTACTCACAATTTTAATGAACAAACAAATTGGATATTAAAATTCTACTGTGTATCACTTTATATGTACATAGCCGATGTAGAAAGGCCCCTCATATAAATAGGTCAGTTTATGGCGAGAGCTACACGCTTATTTTTCTCTAATTTACGGGCCACACAAGCGCTTAAGAAATGACCAAGTCAAAGCCTTGATCAAACGTCACTCCTGCACGATCTCGTCATCAATTTTCTATCAATCAAGCGGACACGTTGAAAGCTGCGACAAAAATTGAAGGCGGATCGCAAATTGCCGAATTATCGCCGCGTCGCCTTTTAAAATTGATACTGAATTTTATACGGGAAACTGTTTTACTGCACGCAAATTGCGTCGTGGTGGACACACGTTGCAGCGGGCAGACGAACATACGAGGACCGATTGGTGTGGCTGTTTTCTGATGACAAGCCGCCAAGTTTAGGAATAAATTTAGCTAAGCAAATAGTCTCAAAAATTAAATACTTGCAGCCCTTACCTCTCACTATTGAAGCATTTCAAAATTGCCAGCCTATTTCATTTGTTTTTCAAACGCGTTTCAATTTCAATTTCAATTTTATTCGCATGGCCATTATAGGCCTTGTGGGCAGGATGGTTAGCTGTGCGGTAACTGACGTAATTTCTCACTCTCTGAATTTATATTGCGGGTTTAAGTAATTAGTTTAAGTTTAGTAATTAATTATTTTTAAAAACAACAATAATTATTGTTAAAAATTACTTAAACAATAAGTTTAAGTAATTATTGGAGGACAAATTATTTCAATTCACAGATCCAAGTTTCACTCTGATCAGTTTTAACTTTTATTGTTCCGTTCTAACCGAAAGTTTTTTATGAAATATGCAATGGCTTCATTAGAAATGTTCACTTATTTACGAAATCAATCTGTATTAAGAACTAATGCAATAAATGCGAATGCTACTAATAGCAACATGTAATAATTTACATACTTCAATAATTTTTGGAAAGAGATTCGATTTAAGATAATTATCGTAGTAGCGTTAAAAAATAAAAGGACCAATAAATGCACGATTACTATTACGAATGAAATTAAATGGAAGAACGATTTGGTATTTGGATTCCTACAAATTTATCGTGCCGAATACTAATTAAGGCGAATATTAAAAAAAATTATTTTTATGATTTATCCGTCGAAATCCTGCAGCACGATTGCGTGAAATTACTCATAGAAAGGAGAAAATTAAACTTCACCCTCATGCAAACTGACTATAAAAATTCGCATTTCAACGCCACGGTGACTCAAGTAAGAAAAGATAATGAATACGACACGATGATCAGTGCTGAACTTTATTCTAAATTTGTTCACATAGACGACACAGATTTGCACTTAGAGTGCACATAGAAACTAGTTTGTTTTAAATAACGGTTACAATTTTCAATTTATAATGACACCACGAAAAATAGAATCCTATATTAGGATAACTTGAGTTTAGATCCAATATTTATTGGCTAACCATACATGCATGTAAATTATAATTCAATCTCATTTGATGCCATTTTCTGGAGGTTTAAATCACTAATTATAGTTCCCCCAACAGGTGCAGGTGAAAAGAGAAATGAAGCCTAGAACAATTATTCGAATGTCAATCCGAATAATAATTGAATGTCAAGACCATGAAGTATTGCTAACAATCACCTATGATAAAACAGTTAAGTTATTGATAAGTGGCGATAATATTTTTGAGCAAAATTAAGTGGGAAGAATACATGAAATGTTTAGGAAATTAGAATTTCAGAAAATTCTTTCAACGAACTTTGTAATATAGAATTTAATTGTCACTTCACAAATACATACTATATTTTAGTCTCCAATATCATATTGTAGTGTCCAACAGAATATAGTTAAGTGTAATTTTACTTCTAAAGCGAAATTTGCTTATGATCAATTACGCGCAACGAAGATTAAACGCTTTGAAACTGCGAGTTGCTTCTCTTCTTGTTCCCTAATTTCTTCTCAACGCCTCTAATGGACATGCATAATAAAAATATGAATACATACTTTATATTGTGTAGTCAAAAAGATAGATAATTTAATAGGTCAGCATTCTCTGCTTCGTAACTTTTTTATTTGTATATTTTATCCTTCAGAACACATCAACTTATCATAATGTAAACAATTGCACTTTCTTCGTCAAAAACTTGTTTCCTGCATTTACATACTACGACAAAATAACAGCAGTGATTGGGCTTATGAAAAATTATATTTAAATTTAACATCCTGATAACAACTTTTATTTTCAACTCCTAAACCTACAACCAAATGAACGTTCTGATAAATGTAAAGTTTATCAATCGTAGCATGAAAAGATTTCCAGAAAATATTAAGTAATTTTAGGAAGTAATTGATGTAACCAATGTGCGTATAGCGAGCTTCGTAGCATTTAGATTAGGATAGAGATTTTTTGGTGGACGGGGTGGGAGATATTTTGGTAGGCTAATCAATTATTTATTTAATTCTTGGTTTTAAATTACAATAACTTTAGGCATTAGTGCCGATATGCGCTCTAATAATTTACATATTGCAGTCCTAGCAGTAATTATTAATTTGAACATTGAACAAAGCGGCGAGAAAATTGCACCTGACAATATTCTGGCGATCCAAGTGAAAACACTGAACAATGATTGTGAACTTTTGCCTTGTAACTAAGCTTATCATTATCACGTAAACTTCTTGCTGATATTTCCTCGGCAAACAGTAACTGCTGAAGATAACTCAAACTCACTCAGTTATCGTTTATTTTAAAATGACCCAACCAATGTCTATAAATTATGAATTGATCCATGCATTCATGATTTCAAAATCTGCTAAAACATTTGAAGACGTCGCGGAATTTAGATTCACACGTAACCATTGCTCTTCTTTAGACTTCTGGTAATTTAGATCATTTTCCTCCAGAGACTCGAGCTTCACGGTGAACTCTGAGCTCATCGGGATCAATTCGGTCACTCCAATATTATCCAAATCATCAAGAGTTGCAGCACCGTTCTCCTTGGGCTCTGTTTTTATGGCAGGTTTATCAGCCACAGAAACATGATTCGATGCTTCTCCAGTTGCAGGGTTGGAATGGTGTGGGGGTTGTGAGGCAGCTGGTGAATTTTCTGCTGTCATTATTAGGCGATTTTCCGCGACAAACACTTCGCAGGATTTATTGCCAGCCACGTCATAGGATTCATGAGCTTTACTTGTATGTGAAGAAGACATATATTCTGATTGGCAAGCTGTCTGGTAATGAGGGTCACTGTCCAGATTGAAATATTGTTGTGTTTGTTGGTGCTGCTCTGAATGTGTCAAATGGTTGGGGTAATGAGTTGACGAGTGATATTGGTGGTTATAGCGGAAATCGGTTTGAGGTAGCTTATACGGGTGATAACGACTATAATCAGCATAATGACCGAAACGTCTAGGGTTACTTGGATAAAAGTGGGAACTTTGATGATTTTCATCGGAAAGATTTTGGTGTTCACTATGAACTTTCTGTAATGAACATGCAGAAGATCCCAAAACAGTTCGCGGCATCGCTTGATCGGTAGAATTGAAATAGTGTGGGCCGTAAGACGAAGCAACCATTCCATGATTAGGAGTCGATGCAAAAGCGCAGGAACTTCTGTTCGCTTGTTGCGAAGTGTCCACCGGCTGCTTATCCATTACCTGATAATTTTTCCGGTAATCTTCCTGTGCTGAAAAAGAATTGGGCGAACCAAGTAACGATTTGAATGACCAACTCGCCGACGTATCTGCTTCAATTTTTACATTTTCACAAATATTCATGGGTGCATTTGACTCTCCGTTCGCAAAAGGATTTGTCGGCTTGACGAAGCCATTGTAGTTGATTTTATAGAAATAATCTTGATTTCTGTTGTTATGGGGCTTATGAAAACTGGGACTAGACTGGCCGATTGTTGGAGGCTTGCAGGTCCTATTAGACGGATCTTCAAAACCAAAAGCACTCTCGGGGGAATCGGGAAGTTCTGCCGATGGGCTTGCGGGTGGTTGACGATGAGGAGAAGTGGGGGTTAGGGGAAGAGACCATGAATCTATTTCATCCGCCCCGTTCCCTTTGGGGCAATTTGACACACCCATTCTCGGCCGCTCCATGCTCCCCAGTTCTGACTTGACGCAATCTTTGAGCATCATGCCAATATTAGACAGTTTTGAAATTTTCCCTCCATGACGGTCATTGATAGTTTTGAGAGGATCTTTTCCTTTCTTCCGAGGTCGGTATTTATAGTCAGGGTATTCCCTACTGTGGAGTTGTTTTAGACGCTCTGCCTCTTCTCTGTATGGCTTCCGTTGTTCTTCTGTTAAGATTTTCCATCTTCGGCCAAGTTGTTTAGATATTTCCGCGTTGTGCATATCGGGTGCAAATTTTACTATTTCCCTTCGTTCCATCTGAGACCAAACCATGAATGCGTTCATCGGACGCTTGACGTGGTTAACTGGATGCTTTTTCGTCTGCAACAAAAGAAATTTTCAAATTAGAAAAAAATTCTATTAACATTTTAATTAAATAATAAAATCTTGAGTGAAAATTTTCCTTTCTAGATATCTCTCCGAGATGGAAGATCACATTAGTAGAGAGAGAATTGCATAGGAGTGGCTGAAGAAACTGTGAACATTATAAAAAAATCATCACGTACAGAGAATAACTAAAAGAAGCTCAATAGTAGAATGCACGCATCCACCTGTTTTATTCGGCACATCTATCAACTTGATTAACGTCACTCTTAATCGAACAAAAAAATTACGAGCTGAATCAAAATTGTTACTCTCTTCATGAAGCAAACCGACATATATCCAATTAAGGAAACATAAACCATTCTTCGTCCGCGAAACCCAAACATTCAGGGTACGTGGCTCTCCTTGCCGTGTTTGTGCAGAGCAGAAGTCTCATTGTTTACCAAAGGAACAAGAACACGAGCACTTCTTGAATTTTCCTCGGCACAGTGAGTGAGCCGACTGTTAGTCTTCCTCTGGCGCGCCGCATAACTCAGGTGAGAGTTCCCGCCTTCTCATTTCGATGTCAATACTTCTTCACGGAAGCATGCAGCTCTATTTTATTAAAACGACAGCCTGTGATAATAGTTCACCCTGCTGCTGACTATGGTGATAAATTAGC
Source organism: Hyalella azteca (assembly GCF_000764305.2). Lineage (NCBI taxonomy): Eukaryota > Metazoa > Arthropoda > Malacostraca > Amphipoda > Hyalellidae > Hyalella > Hyalella azteca. The sequence continues at coordinate 89,675 of NW_025938218.1, read as the reverse complement.
CTTACTCATATGCGAGCGCGATCAATCGCCGGACACGGCAGTATCCAGAAGTCAAGCCATTAGTGTTGTGAAGGTATACGCAGGACGTTTGTTTTGGCGACGTCGTTGTTGATTCAGGGAAAGAGCTATTTGAGAAGGCGGCGCTCAGGTGTATTGTGCTCGTACTGAAAGCTATTTTCTTTTAGCACTATTAGGTCATTACTCTCGACCTGAGCCTCTAATATCCCAGGGCGAGCAACGCTGTTCCATCATGCACGTTCCGAGACTAGCGCAATGTCTCTGAATTATTTAATGGAGTAAACTCCTGATTACTCAGTCAGTTTCCTTCCTTTTATTAATTAGTAGGCATTGACGGCTAGTGCTTTTTTTAGAGCGAAAAGGTTTTGAACAATTAGCATTTTTTAAATCTGTTTCCCGTTTCTTGTTTATTTCCTAATACTATATGATTCTAGTATGGCTGGATAGAAAATAATCAGCACTGTTATCAAAAATTTAATCATTAGAAGTAATTCCGACTCGAAGCTGGTTAATCGGTTCTTGAAATTGTTTTATTGTTGATATTTTGGCTTAATTTCAAATCAACTGAAGTTGCAAGGGCCGTAGTAAGTAGTTTTTTGCTGCAAGTTATGCTTGTCATAGTCTTCCATTCTAAATTCCCGGAATATGCCGACAAATTTATGTTACATACCAGAAAACTATTTGAATTAACAGAAAATCAACATCAGACATATATTGGAATAATTTCAAGCGTAATTTTCTTTAACTCAATCGAAAAGAATCCAAAATTTATTAACTGAATGGAATGTGGCATGCGTGGCATAATTCACATTTGTACAGGATTTCACGGCGCTGACAAACGGTGTTGACTAAGAAATTTCTTTATGATCTTTGGTTGCTTTGATGCATTGCTGCTGGGACAACGCTGTCCAGCCCAGCGGTCATCGCCCTTAATTAATACGACAAATTCATTTTAGCTACGTACGTGGAATAGTTCCTACGTGGAACTACTCGCCCTTAGAAGTCAATGGTATCGCCTACCATGATGTACCATAGTGCATGGTGCAGGGGATCAACATCTGGCACCATGATGTACCATAGTGCATGGTGCAGGGAATCAACATCTGGGACCATGATGTACCATAGTGCATGGTGCAGGGGACCAACATCTGGGACCATGATGTACCATGGTGCATGGTGCTGGGGACCAACATCTGGCACCATGATATACCATGGTGCATGGTGCAGGGGATCAACATCTGGGACCATGATGTACCATGGTGCATGGTGCAGGGGACCAACATCTGGCACCATGATGTACCATAGTGCATGGTGCAGGGGACCAACATCTGGCACCATGATATACCATGGTGCATGGTGCAGGGGATCAACATCTGGGACCATGATGTACCATAGTGCATGGAGCGGGGGAGCAATATCTGGGGCCAGGATGTGCCATGGTGCATTGCGAGGGGGATCTTAAGGCAAAGCAATTTAACGTACCCTACTTGACCCAAAGCGATGTACTACCCTATACACCCAACTTGACGCTAACATACCCTGCTCGACACAAAGCTGCGTACACAATATGATGTAATGCTACGTACGTTATATGTACTTGACGCAAATTAAGCAATTTACCCCCACTTGAGTAGGGTAAATGCTTGGCGACATTTAGCCCATGCTTTAAAATGCTAGGGTAACTTTGCGACGTTTAACCCATTTTTTGCGATATAAAACATAATTTTGTAACGCACTTCTTGGTGCATATTATTATCGCAAACCCATTACATTCAATTTATGCTCTCCCTATCATTCTCCCTCTCCCTATCCACATCATGATCATTTCGACGTCACTGAAGCGCTGTGTACATAGAACTTGTGAATTAATAATTGTTGTTGAATTATTAATTCACATCGATTAATTAGTGTGAATTAATAATTGTTGTGAATTAACAACAATTATTAATTCAATTCACATTCAACAATTATTAATTCACAACAAGTGAATTAATAAATTGTTGTTGGTCAGTTCTTCTCACATTCACTGATCGTGTTCTGGAAATAATGACCGTATGCAAATACAATTCAAAATTAATCTATGTATTTTATTCTGAATAAATATTTATTTACTTACATCATTATGTGGTATGAGGCCGATTTCTTTATGTTTACATTACGAAATGACCCTTTTATTACATGCAGTCTATTAGTGCTTTATTTTCTAGCCTCATCTTCTGTATTTTTATCTGTTACTAGCTGCCACTGACCTGTCATTACCGCAGCTTCCGTCACTAGCTATCACTGGCTTCATATTAATTGCGTCTAGATAAACGTTCCAACTATACATGCACTTTTGCTGTTTGAACGTTGAGGCTGTGTTAATTATGCTAATTTGTGCTTTGAAAGCATGTGCTGGCTAGCCTGACTACGATAGAGGCCAATACTAGAATGTAAACACTGTCTTGTATATATATCGAGGTGCCGTTCAGTTATTTAATTGCAATAAATACTTCTTCCAAACATTAATGACAAATCATTTCAGTGACATATTTTACATTCTGTATCGGAGGTAACATAGTTTTTTTATCTAAAATCAACTGTATTGAAGTTTTTTAGTATTCACTCGCCACTATTCACCCTTCAGGCCACATGCATTAAATTTCTAGAGCGTGCATTACAATGTGCGTTCATTGACTGGCATGTTCTTCTCTGTACAGCCACAGTAAAGCTAACAACTCTAATTCATTGTGAAATGATCGAAGGCAGGCCAGGCACCGTGAAGTGCTGCATTCATGTTGTTCAATGGCCTCGGCTGGTCAGGCTTAACTCTTTTCTATAAGAAATGAAAATACCTGACAATTACCCACAGGAATATTGCACAAAAGCTCGGCAGAAAAATGACAGAGCAAGTATCGACCTGAGGCGGTGAGCACCGCTGGGGCTTCTAAAGCAACGTTTGCTTCTTCAGCTCACACTCTGTAGGGCAACTACAATATTGGTTTAGCACGTGGCTTAATTAGGGCTGTGTGTGCCTACAGTTGGTACTTCTTGTAGGTGTATAGTAAATGCCATGAACACGTAGCTTGCAAGTTTAGCTTTGATTTTACGATAATGCAGCGCTTTAGAATTGTGCTCACCAACCGTGTTCATTGCTTCATTCTTTATGGCTTGGAAATTTGGCTTTTTAGAGCTAATGATTGAATGATCTATTTGTAGTATGACGATGTCATTATAATTGTCAGCGCATATTTGCCGTAATTACTGATTGTTATTACTCAGACAAACATTACTTGTACATATTATAAATTACACGTGTGGCCCACCGACTGACGCACAGGCTTCCGCCAATTATTCCGCATGCTAACTCACCAGGCTCTGAGTTCTGGCCTTGTAACTATAAATTTAGATACTAATTACTTTACAACTTTATTTAATAATTTACTAGATACTACTAATTTAATATAACTACTAATAATTTACTAGATACTAATTTAATAATTTACGTTTTAATAATCTCTACTTGATGTCATTTTCTCACTCACTTGATGTGATATAATTGATATTTCTGCGAATTTTGCCCCAGCTATCATTTCTTGACATTGGATTGGCCAATTCTGATGAATTGCGTAATGAGAAGAGACTTGATAGAGCATTGAACAAAAAATGTTTAATTCTTGAGCATGACTTTTTGAGCACCCGTAAGGGTAGCACTTCCTTGGTTCCTATGGATCAAGTCATTCACTGTCACAATCATACGACTCAATTCTACGCTACTGCCTTGTACATTGCATGATGTATAGGACAGAATATATAAGCATTTTATATATAGCAGCACTTATGTGTCAATTTACAACAAATATGCAACATATGCAATTTTATGCCTGCAATCGAATTGAGCAATATATTTAATAGCTTATGAAGTGACGCAGACGAGATTAGTCATGACTCAAATTATTCATCGGCTGTAATCTCTTCGTTGATATTCCTTTTATTGATGATTTTACTTATAGGTAGAGTTTTGTGCTGTTATCTAGCTGACTCTTAATTGGTAGCTTTCTAAGGTCAGTGATTGACTCGGAACTTTTCTCTCCGCTAGCCAATACTGCACAAAATTTACGAACTCGCATTTACGATAGATTGGCGACCATTTCAAATAAATTTGTAGCAGTATTCGTTCAATATTCATGTATCTCGATTTTATATGTAAAAAACTCGGTCATTAAACGATTTGGCGTCATAACGAGCATATGTTCAGAGAATGTGTACTACTTTATATGGTTGTTTTAGACAAATATTCAGCTTTATGATCTTAGTTTGCTTCGTTGGATGCATTTTTCCATAGCATAAAATCTTACTTAATCGCTGTTCTCTCAACGACGCCTGGAAATGAAGGCTTCTCAAAGCATGGTTGAGATTAATTTTAAAAAGTTATTTATTGTAAGATTGATAGATTATTTAGATGTATTATTTATTTAAAAATGCAATTGTTTATTGGTAGTAGGGAGTGTAGAGATTAATTGGGCTGCACATTTCATTTTGGAATTCAACCCAAGTTGAATTTCAATTCCAATTAGGTAAAATTTGTATTAGATAAAACATCTAAATAAAAATTAAAAAATAAGCTATAAGTGCTCTCGAGGATAACTCAGAAACAGAAAAATCTTTGAACTTTAATAAATTTTATAGATGAAAAAATTAAACGTGAAGGCATTGAACAGCAATTTGAGGGATACTGCAGCCTAACTCGGGAGTGATTGGGATGATTTGGGGCGTCACAGTATTTCTGCCATGTCGAAAAACGTAAATATAAAATAAATATATAATAATATAATTATTTATATATAATATAACATGATATAATATAGGTAATATATATAATATAATATATAATTAAATAATAATGTAATTATTATTATATAATCAAATTATACAATAAATATATATAATTTTAATCCAACGCGCGTGAAGTTTTTAAACTTTTGGAGCGATATTTATTATTTATAAATATCGCTTATCGGCGCGCGTTGACCTGACCGCTGGGGACACCGCGCGTTGACCTGACCGCTTTGGACGCCGCGCGTTGACCTGACCGCTGGGGACGCCGCGCGTTGACCCTGTCTCTTATACACATCTAGATGTGTATAAGAGACAGACGTGGAACTACTCGCCCTTAAAAGTCAATGGCATCGCCCTTAATTAATACGACAAATTCATTTTAGCTACGTGGAATAGTTCCTACGTGGAACTACTCGCCCTTAAAAGTCAATGGCATCGCCCTTAATTAATACGACAAATTCATTTTAACTACGTGGAATAGTTCCTACGTGGAACTACTCGCCCTTAGAAGTCAATAGCATCGCCCTTAATTAATACGACAAATTCATTTTAGCTACGTGGAATAGTTCCTAAGTGGAACTACTCGCCCTTAGAAGTCAATGGCATCGCCCTTAATTAATACGACACATTCATTTTAGCTACGTGGAATAGTTCCTGCACCTAACGGTGACCAATTGGTGATACTAATGACCCTTCTCGGTTATGTGTGACAAAACCTTTACGAATTCTGTGAACTTCATGGAAAATGGGAGTTCAGTGTACTGGCTACAACGCTAGGACCATGCTGACCTAATTGATATTTCGCCTTTTCATGATAATCGGAAAATTTAACCCTGAAATTTAAGAGCTCAATGTTTTGTTCAAATTTGAACGCGGAAGAATTGTAATCGTCTGTTTTTTTTTTTTTTTGTAATCAGATCGTTTGAGATATTTTGTGATCTAATTCAACGTGTTTTTAAGCAATGTTGAGATACGAGCTGAGCTAAATTACTCATTTCTTCTTTCAATTTTCACTCCTTAATATGTCTTGTGAACGTCTAATGCACACTTCAACAACCGGATTGATCAAAACAGTTGGCAAATTCGAGGAGCCTGGAGAATTATTTTTAAATTTGGTATAAACTTACGTGAAACTCAGTTTGAAAGTTAAACTTGTAATAATTAGAATCGCGCACAACAAACATGCACTGCTATAACTCCAGTGCAATCGCTACCGAACGTTTCTACAAATAGCGAAAATGGTAAATTCAACCCAACTTCTTCCAGGTATCCAACTAATATCTACTATCCGTTTAATCGCATATCATTCGGACAACGAAGGCATCACTTTGCTAACAAAGCAGAACTAATTTTTTGCAACTCGTCGAAGATTTGACGGGAGGCCCGCAAGCAGATGATGTGCTGGTGTGTAGGCAGGAACACAGGATGGTTTATTAGGCAGAACATTTTTTTCTCTTCAGATCAAACGAGTACTCGTTACCCTCCATTAGATGATTAAGATGGACCAAGAAACTTCTCGTCGCACACGTGAAGTGACTCGCGATTGTCGCCTGCTTGACACTCACTTCATTCAACGGCTCCCGAAGCATTCAAAAAGTCAATGGCTTCTCCGTAATCTAGATGCATAATCTATAAAGTTTGACGGACCTGCTAAAGACTTGAGAAAATTGTGGTTTCACGTGACAAAGTTTACTCTTCTTCGCTCACGCACAATCATTGTCCCGAGTACAAAAAGTGGTCACGGCGAAAAAAAGTCTCATGTATATTCGAAACCCAAACATCATGCAGTGCTCAAGCTAAGTAAAAATTATTCTTTACTCTAGGCGACCGGTAACAGCCAGACACGTACTTCTTATTAAGAAGATGGTGGGTGTGGTTATTTTACCTGATCGTTTCTAAATAAAAATGTGGTTTCGTTTTCAAGTTTTCGTGAAGTTGTGCTAAGCTTTCCAATTCTCGAAACGTATATAAACTAAAAAATTCGAGACATCCTCCAGTTTATCCGTTCAGAAAATTGCATGTATATATTTTTTGCAGTACCAGAGTCCAATTCTAATCTAGAAAGGCGTCTGGCACCTCGTACTATAACCATGCATGATGAATCAACATGTAATGTCACCAGAATTAATCGCCCGGTCCTTTCGGTGCATGCAACATACTGAGATGATATGAACCAACTTAATGGTAACGTTATAAGAATATTATCCTTCTTCGCATCGATCCTTAGCACAATCAAGGTTCGGGCTTCATTTACGAGCTCCTGAAGCTTCAGCAAACGCTGTCAACTATAAATACACAATGAACAAAAACACGCGGTAATCGGATTAAGTGGCGTTCTGCAGGAAGCAGAGCCCTCATCGGTTATTTGCAGTGCAATAGAGCGGTGTCATTTACAGGACCTCGATACTAAGACAAGTCCCTCGTATAAGGAGTTGGTTTTGACGACGTCCGAGCTGGCAGCGCCATAGAAAAAATAATAATAGGATCGAATAGAGAATAAGTCTGCATAGCAGAAGCGCGTGTTTGATGCACGTAAAAAGTGTCACCTGCGGATGGTTATTGCTCATAAAGGACGCATGTTTTGTTTGATCTGTGATGTCCTGTCTTAACGATAACTCTTGTCTACGATGGGCCACCGTAACTAGAATAAGAGCTAATTCAATGCTGGCAAATGATGGACATTCAAAGTACGTCTTCAGTTAAGAAGTTTTTCGCAACTTAATCGCAAATTAACATTAATTGGAGTTAAATTATCAAAATTTTCTGCGAATGTCTCGTGGGGATGCAAAAGCAAGATTACATCATGTACGAGTAATCATGAAGCATTGTGGAGTAAATCCTAATTTTTATTTTCAGTGATCTATAAAAAATATTTTTTTGCTATCAGTATAATGTTAGTATGACTTCTATTATTTGCAAGTAATACTGACTGTAATGCTTAGCATAAGCGCTAAGCATCGAGCATCAAACGCTAAGTTTTCCTTTTACTTAATTTAAATCTAAAGTTTAACCAATTTATAATTGGTAATAATAATAATATAATAATTCCAATAATTAACCTTTAAAGTTCCAATTATGAGGTGCGGCTCTCTAACAATCAAATATTCTTCCTCTCGTGTCACAGAGTCATTCATATTCGGCTACATGATAACTTGAATATATTCGATTTTAAAAAATATCAGGACATTATTCTGCAAATTAACTAGATGCAAATTCTAGTGCTGCTGTAACAGTTATACAAAATAAAGTTTGTATATGTATGATAAGTTAGGAAGAAAATAATTGCTGGCAAAAGAACAATGTTCATTTGAAAATGTATGCTTTCGTGACACTTCGGTATGATTCACAGCCAACTTCCCGTGAACTCATTTTCAGGCCAATTTTCTGCGTTTAATTGAAAGTCTACTACGTGACGAAGATTGCTTCGGCAAACATGAGGAACAATTTAAGTGAATATAAATTATCCCGTTAATACTCGACGTGACAGTTAGTCCGTCCATGTAACTCGGGCCTGTTCAAACAATATAAAATTATCCTCATATTAGATTTCCAGTGTCAGATCATGCGTTGATACGAGACCACTTCTGTTGACTCGAGACGCTCGTCATGATGCCCACACCTTGCACACAGAACACCGTCACCATCGTTCATGCAAAAGAAACACTATATATTATCTAGGTAGAGATTATGCCTGTGTCTACATAGCAATTTTTCGAGCACCAAACAAAAGTTGATAAGAAAACTGATTGGTGAGGCCGGTTGTGTGTACTCGGCGATGACAGTGGCGTGTCATCTCTGTGTCACTTTTGACAAGTCCGGCGTAATGTTAGCTTGAGAAGGCGTAGCTAATAGCAGGACTCTGGCAAGCTTTCATAGCTCATAGGTGAGTTTAGGGCGCTCGACATGCAGAGTTCCGATTCATCAAGCGAAGAAAGTCTCTTTAAACTCCTGGTAAAAAACTCGTGCAAATCTTACCTGGCACTTCGGGTGATTAGGATATTTTAAAATTGACGCTTCTCTCATCGTAATCACGAGCGGAATTATACGGCTCTGGTTTTTACGATGTGTTTTTCTAGGTCGGTTTTGAGAGAGTTGCTTTGTTGATTGCATCATTCATGAGAACGACTCACGCGCCACTCCTTCGGTGCGCTTCTCTACAAGATTACCTCTACAAGATTAAAATTTAATTTGTTTACTCCTGATTAACCTACACTCTTTCTTAACGCTTTACGAGTAAATTATTTATCTTATCAAGAATTTCAATTCCCAAGTGAAAGACAATGCCGTCCATCTTTACCACTCGCTATTGAGTCCTTGGCATTAAATAGAAAACATTTGTGAATCATTGGGATTTAAAAAATATTTTGGTAATCAGCTTCAAGTTGTCTTCGTCCATATATCGTTAGTTGGAGCTCATCAACAAATATCAATATAATACATTTTAAATTCGAGCATTTTACCAACATTTTTGTTTATTTGAGTGCCTTCTATTGAACGTCATTCCCGAGTAAACGATATGTAATATTTGAATATTAAATTAGAAGAACTATAATATCTGAATAATATCTTGGCCCAGTTAAGTGGACTGTAGCGTGAAACAATAGCATTTCTTGAAGCTAGCCGCTACTGGAGCTCCATAGATATTATATTCGCCCATAATTCGATGAAATATTTATTTTTAACCACTTTTTACTCAAAAATTTCGATTTATGCAGGTGATTTGATCATGTTGCGCGTTGGTTACAAACATGCTTAGAGCTCATCATTCACTAAAAGAAAACTTTTCTTATCGCATTATAAATCTGTAACAAACTTCCCTTATATGTCATAGACTATCGCACCTTCAATATTAATAACTTAGCCTATGGCGAAATTCATCTATCAATACATCCTCTAATTTTCGAGCAACTAAGCAACTATGGCTGTTTAATTATTGCATCGCTTGCAGGCATCGCCGTTCTTTTTTGTAGGACAACTGCTGGCTTAATAAGGACGACGCCGGAACGATGTTATAAAAGCGTCACTTATTACGATGATGAATAGCATCTCACTGCCCCAAATAATTCCTTGTACAAACACGGCGTCTCGAGGTAAACGCGCGTGATTTGTTGGATACACTCGATGCAATATTGCTCTTGACGCTACGTAGAAAAACTCCGATTGCCTGTCATTAAGCTATCTAAATGAGATAAGGATAAATACTCTTCCCTCGCACTCTGCATGTTCGGTAGCTCGTAAGCAGCGCCAATCGATTGGATGTCGTTTCGTTCACGCTGCACACGATCGGTGCCAGATAATGATTGGTATGGGGGAGGTCGGGTGAGACGATGTGCAGATTTTCCGCCATGAAATCGGTGAAGTGGCGTGTGAATTTAAGGAGATGGATTGATTTATTTTGCGTTGTTTGTTTAATATATTATTGGAAATTAACTATATGGTGCGAGGCCAGATAATGATTAGTATGGGGGAGGTTGGGTGAGACGATGTGGTGATTTTTCGCCATGAAATCGGCGAAGTGGTGTGTGAATTTAAGGAGATGGATCGATTTATTTTACGTTGTAAATCCAATATATTATTGAAAATGAACTAGGTGCGAGAGAGTTGTAAATTTCATATGGAGGGTAAATATACTGCTCTTTTATGGAGCGGTACTCCAATTTCATAAAACTGAAAGTTTTAAAACATTTTCAAATCTTAGCCTAGCAATTCTGATACACCATTTCTGATCCCTCGCATCAAATTTCGTTTCGCTTGTACATTGTGAAGTTGATTAATATGTTGATGTACCAAAATTACGTCTGACCAATATTTAAATAATACCCGCTGTGCCTCCAGACACCAAATGATCATTAAAATTTATTTCTTTTGGAAACTATTTTTTTCGCGAATGCAAAAAAAAAACATTTCACTCAATTTCAGCAAACAAGTTTGTACTGCCAATGGTCTAATAATTACAACCGTTTACTAATGTGGGAATCAAGTTTGGTTAAAGATATGAGGAAGTTCGGATGTGAAAGTTAAATAATCATCAGACGCTCGCGATAACGAAAAAGTAAAAGGGTGATAAAAATTAAATGTATATTAAAGCTGCGAGTCTAACGGCAAGAAGTCGTGGATTATTATCAGTAAAGAATAAAAAAAAACGAAAAAATATTTATAAATTATTTCGTTTAGAGATGAAAGCCTGCCTAGCTTGCGTATGAGAAAAGAGACTAATTTGCCCACTGTAAACTGAACTCTCGGATGCGAGAGATAGTTATCGTTTCAAGGTTGTTTACATTATCACAAATTCATTTTAATACTTGATTGTATATACGATCTAGAAACAAAGAGTCTACACGCGTCAAATTGATAGCAGGTAAAGTACTGGAATCAATTATAAAATATGTGCACTTTCATTGCATTTGACGGCTATATCACCGAGAAATAATTACATTTATTACGCCCCTCGTCAATACTTGTGGCAGAGCCAAGGTAATTTTCAGTACCGATCGAGGTTAGCTTTGTACCCATGGAGCACAGCAAACGTTAATTTGAACATTTAGTGTTGACACTTGATTCATCCTTGTCAAGCGTCAATTGGAGTGATCATTATAACAGCATGTGGTTATATGAAATGTCAAAAATTCGTCGCTTCTGTTCCGCGATGCATACGTTATTAAACTAGTGAGAAAATATCAGCTTCGACTTCCTTGAGAGACACAAGCAATTCAATGACAGTATATAGCGACCATGTGGCTTTATGAGAGCTTATCATTGACTATTTATTTCGAATTTTAAACGAATTTCAAAATTCGAACGAAAATTTGAATTTTGTAAGCAATTCATGCGACTTTCTCGTGGGTGATGCATGACGTGCCTCAACTGAATATTACTCATTTGCATCGCACGCTGCTTGTCTGGGGCAGTTTAACTCAGCTGTGAACATTCAATAAGTATGAATTTTGTTTGTTAATAATTAAACTGATAAATTATCAACCTGGCAGTAACTCAGCCTTAACAATGAATGAATATCGGAACTCAACATGCATTTGCTCTGTAAAGAGCCTGCTCATGTAGAATTTCTTCAGTTCCATCATTTGATGATTCAGACATTTTAAATTATAACTCTTCGTAAAATCGTTGTACAAACGTGGATGAAATAATACCTCCGTGCAAGACTTCTTAATTGTTCGAGGTTTGTTACCGTTTGATGTTTTATTAATATCAAATGAATGATGTTTCACGAGGACAAGCATTCTTAATTGTTCGAGGTTTGCTACAGTCTCATTAATATAAAATGAATGATGTTTCACGAGGACAAGCATTCTTTATTGTTCGAGGTTTGCTACAGTCTCATTAATATAAAATGAATGATGTTTCACGAGGACAAGCATTCTTAATTGTTCGAGGTTTGTTACAGTCTCATTAATATAAAATGAATGATGTTTCACGAGGACAAGCATTCTTTATTGTTCGAGGTTTGTTACAGTCTCATCAATATAAAATGAATGATGTTTCGTGTGGACAAACAGTGACTTGCCGTGCAGCGCAAGCTCTGTAACCGAGCCTATACTAACAATGAGGCGTATGCTCTAATAAAGCACGTGTTCACTCGATGACTTTAAATAAGAGAGGCCAGTAGGCCGATGTTATCGTTTAATGGTCATCACAAAGTTATTGCTGTGTTCTGAACGTGATTTCAGATTCACTTTGACTCGAAAAAATCAACCAACTTGATAGCAAAATGCTAATATTTCGTGATGTTAGTTTTCATGGACGATTAATTTTTTATTTGTGTAACCTAATTTGCAATTTTGATGCACATTTTCACAACTAATTATTTATTCAAATAAATGTCATAGGAGTCTGCATTGCGAAAAATCCCTTAGACAATTTTTAAATAATTTTTACCTGATAGTTATCATCGGTAATCATTAGGTACCTTTTTATATTTTGTATGTTATTAAAGAGTAATTAATGTGTATATAGATTGCCAGCAAAATTCAATAGTCGAGAAATAATTTTTAATTCAGTGCGTTCTTTCCGCATTCGAGGTATAACATTTTAACCTTAGAAATAAAATCAACTTTCACTTCAGATCTGTCTACGTGTCTAGCAAAATATTAATAAGAATTTCATATATTCAAAATTGCAGTTACACCTTACGCTCCAACAAAGGACTCCAGCGTGTAGAATCACTTGCCCACGCTATACGTTTTCTAAACCATGCATTCGCTGCACAATGCTGAGAAAGAAGCGTCATTTGTATTTATACTACGGTATATAAAACAATAAAAACAAACTAAAAATTGTAAAGCGAAACGTGAATAAAGTTGTAACCGTCTTCATTTTGTAGACTATTACTTGTCACTGTATTCACAGTAATTATTGATCCACAATTCATTCCTCACTCCTCCGTATATAAGCCATCGAAAGCCATGAGGGGTATCTTATTCCATCTATATAGCCAACCGCAAAGCAACTCCAACAGCTTAAGTGAAACATGAATAATGTGCCTAGCTTCTCTTGTTGTTTTTCTCACTTTCCAAATGTCACCGAACACAGCAATATATTTTCTATTTCTCGCGATTATTAAAAATACAATATACTGGAATATGTACGGCTCAGCACTATACCTCTATACTAGTCCGAGAGCTACCATCACATATTTATTTCAAGATGCCATGGCATGTTGTAGTCACTAAGTAGGCCATATCACCGTGCCTGCCAATCACCATTTATTTGGTAGCCAACACGTCTCAAGAATGATGAGTCAAGCCTCTTATTAACGTCGCACTCGACAATTAAACGTCGTTTGGACGCTGCCTAGGCACGGCTCGCTCATTACTCGCGTACGTCATCGACTTAACGCTAAAAAATCGACCGGTTTATTATTAGTGCATAGCGTCTCACGTTATTGATCGACTCAATTCAAATAAATATCCGTAGTTCACCAATGCGATGCATATAACGGAGAAGGTTTCATCACGAGACGCTGGGAGGGCGCAGATGTGGCATGCAAGGTTTTCCGTATATCTCTACTTTTTACGTTGTTATTACAAGGTTATCCGAATCAATCAATAATAAGCAATAAAAATTTATGACGTATAATTAATAGAAAATTGTTGTTGCATCTTTAATTTATTCATGAACGCATATGGTGCTTGGGAGCCATAACATTTGTCTCGAATGAACGTCTTCGGTCCTTGGACATTTCGGTGATGACTATGAGAAGAATGTGCCAAAAGTCGAATGAATGTATGGAAATGTATGAATGAAACATTCATAATTTACTCCATACATTCATACTTTACTCATAATTTACTCCGTTTATTTATTTATGTAAATCAAAAAGACAAATCAGGCGAGATTTTCTCGCTATTTCCTCGGTTTGCTCCAGATTCAGTCTCACATCTTCCCGTCGGTGAATAGAACTTCCAGGCAGAGGGCCCCCGTATAGCTGAAGTCACGCAAGGCGGTCTGAGTGTTCAGCAGTTACTTGGAGTTTGTGCGCATTTCTGCCTTATAATGAGCACGTCAATCACGAGCTTTCACGTCAAAAATTTCACCGCTGAGCGTAAAATTTACCCCTAATAGTCCAAAAAAAGTCGCGCGGCTGAAGGATCTAATTACGCTAGTCACGCAGCGACTGCTGCGCTGCTGCTGCTCAAACATACACTACCAAGAAATTCAAGTCTATATTAAGAAGTCATAGTATTATAAATAATAATTTCTTGCGATAATGACAGTTATGTTCATATTATGAAACCATTCAATGATGTTGGGAATAGAATCATTGTGACGCTAATAACATTTTTGTTCAAATCATGCAATTATTTATTAATGTTGGGAAAAGAATCATTGGGCTCTGGTAATAAATTTTTGTAAATCGTGGACGGACGTCGAATATTTTAATGTCTTCATAGTCCTCAGCTCGTGTTGTTGGATTTGAAGCTCGTCAAAAATTTAATAAACGAAAATATTCTTTCATTTCCATTTAAGATCTGAGCTGAAGAAAAATATGGTATGGAAACGCTTCTCGATATTGGCATGACTCTATTCAAGAGTATTGAAACTGTTTACGATACTTCTTGGCTTTCCAGAACTACACACGAATGTCACTTCAAATGCCCCTGGTTTTTTGCTAATTCTTTGGTTTACACTAATTTACGCGAATATTTCTTCTGAATTCTTTCAATCATGTCATTCATAAATTATCAGTCGCTGAAAAATAATGCATGTGTTGTATTACCAACTGGAATTTGATGGTAAATCTACAAGTAAAATAATTCCCAATGAGGATATTCGATTAGAATCAACTCCACGAGAAGCTTTTTCTTCCTCTAAAATAATCAGATGACGCATAACCGAAGTGAAAATAAAGCCTTTCATTAAAATTTCGTAAGTCTTGATCTTGTCCGTTCAATTATTATTGATAGCTTAAAAATAATTTACAAAAGAATACTTCAACATTAATTTAATTATTGTGTCGATACCAGAACCTAAACCTTTTCAGGAAAACGGCACATAATAAAAAATAATAGGTCCATTAACACAAATAATTCGAGACGAGCTCTGAATAAAATGTAAGGTAGTCTTGATCGAAGGCCTTCGTCGTTTGTGTTTCATCGACTTGAATAAGTTACAGTTTCTTGGTCCTTGCCTAGCAATTATTACATTTTATTACATTTTACATTTTAATTACATTACATTTTACATTTTTTTACATTACATTTTTATTACATTTTTATTACATTTTACAATTGAAGCAACTTCGTTCGCCGACGCAAAATTACGCAATATTTGACGATCGCCTTCTGATGAGCCATTTCTGCTTGCAAGGATTTTATGTAAGAATAATCATCTATCAGCACAAGCGAGAAAATTTATGGCTGGGATCCACTGTAATCCACTGGGATCCATCAATTGATCGAATGTAATGAATATTACCTTGAATATTAGTTTTTGAAGAGTAACTTATTAATCCATTATGATGTAAACTGGGTCGCCTAGTTTGTCTCGAAAAATGAAAATAAGCACAACATTATTTGAGAGATTTTGAAGAATATTTCCTTCAAAATACAAGCGACAGATCGAAATTTTGTTCCAATGCCCATCCACGCAAAATATTCTGCACAAGAATTGTCCAATCCTTCGTAAGTGCGCCAAGTCCTAATCAAAAGTTGCTCGTAAATCAAGGCATGAAGATGAAATTAACCGTTATCAACACTTTGCAATCCGCATTCGAAGATAAGCAACAAGCCATGAGAATCTGAAAGTGTATCGGTGGGGTGGCGATAAAAGCTAGTCAGAACGCACCATGTGCCTACTTCATCGTCGATGCTGTAATGTTTCATCGAATTGATATAATCCTCATGCGAATATAATGAAGTGCGTTGCAAGCGCTCGAGCCGCACGCTTCTATATTCATAAGTCAACATTTGCAGAACCCAGTGCCATTGAATAACTCCGCCCTAATGATTCCATATTCTAATTTGTTCCGGTCTTACAAATAGCAAGATCAACAACCTCGTTGGTAATGAGCCGTCATTATTTAGCCTTTATTAAAAATGAAAAACAGGAATAAGCGAACTAAATTAAAAAGTACCTTGGAAAATCGTTCACCCCGGAATGGTAATACTTAGTATTCGTTTGATGCTAATATACCTTGAAAAGTTTGGTCAAATCTGTATATAAAATGAAAAATTTAACGACTCTCGGCATTAGTTTCATTTGAAATCGAGGTTTCCGTGAGCCCGAGTGCGAGATTGCAGCTTTATAGAAAATACGTTTGCGTGCACCTAAGTAATGGGATGACCGATCTCAATGATCCGGGTGCAAGTTCGATGTGCCTTTTATAAATTTATTTTCGTGCCGTACGCATGGGCGTACGATGAAATTGCCGGCTAGGCCGTTTTACACCTCACATTTAGGTTAAAGATTTCATAGAATTCTACTGGAACGATCGTTCGCGAAATTCCTCCCAATGACGTTATCGTTAAAGTGAACAATTTGCCCTTTAATGTTTTATCATCCGACGCTTTACAGAAATCAGCCTTGAAACATTTCAGCAGTCATGGAATCTTTTACTTTGTGATTACTTAATCCATATTAAGATATGAGTGCATCAATCCCGCTGAATTATGTTCAAAAAACGTTAGTAGACAATGAGGTGGTTTAGAGAAATTTCCATGAATTGGCGAGTATATCATGCAATTCGTCCATTACTTACAATATTAACAAATATTTTTCGAGAGTAAATAGAATGTGCGTAACATTTTGAATTCGTAAACTTACAGGAAACGAATATGTTTTTTACGATTATTTTGGTAAACAAACATATTAGTCGTGGAAAAAATTTATTGGCAGGAATAAACCGTATATATAATACGATCATTTCATTTGAATGGCTTTTGCATGCACCCCTTTGATCTCTTTATGTAATACAAAGCAGTAAGCCTATTACTTATATTTAAAATTAGAGACCATCAGCAGCCATGCAGTGTAGTCGACCTCTCATTGAAATTCTGTTATTTTTCCTGGAACTTCAGATGGTTTTATTAGTAGAGAGCCAATATCTATTTTGCATTAACATTTCATGCAATAATGCTGCATGGGCTGTTTTGGTTTTTTCTTTGTTCAACTATGATAGTCGAGAGGCCCCAGATGTCATTTTTCATATGTTCTGCACCGCATGCACTGATATAAACTGTTGGATAAACTCGTTCCAGTAAATTATGAAATCTTGAACACTAGGCAATCTACGGAATGCATTTTTAATAGAGATTTAATTTCATAGTCACGAATTACGGAAAGTATTTTTAATTTATATTTCATATCATAATTACAATTCCTCTTCCTACATAAGTTCATTAGTAACAACGACATTATATAACTTATCATCATGTTCATCATGCTATCATTAAGCTTGTGTATCATTCGAAGTTTGTCCCGCAGAAATGATAACCATGCACAAATTAGACGTGATGAACAGAAAGGTATGCTTGTATTTTGATCACCATTAACTCATGGGGCTTTTCAGGGCATACTAAATTCACTGGTCGAAAATAACTTTGGGTTAGCAGTCATATATAATTTCCAGTCTACGGTTGTGCCACGTACTATTTGAATAATTGTCAAATTTGTTGCACTGCTCCACGGTATTAAGATTAAGATCTTACACACTTGCTAGATCATCAACCGCAAAACTTTATTAAATTTTTAAAAAATTTTGTTAATATGTAAAATTTTTAAATGAAATCGTCAAGTCATTGATTGAACTCTGTAAAAATTCATTGCATGTAGCAAGGGTTCAGTTATTCCGTAATTTTAAGTTAAAATAACCGTTGAAGTTCAAGCGTCTTGAGAATTCAGCTTATAAGTCTCTCATATTGGTGAAAATAGCTACATGCACATGTTCTCTTTATATGACATAAAACCCTGAGGTTTCTCCAAATCTATTGGAGCTAAATTGATGTCATGATCATTAGTTCTGTTCTCAGGAGACTCCTTAAATTTGGAATTGAGTTTTCATTATTTGTACTCATAATGCAGACGATGAAAGGTACTTTGAGGCGTACCGTTCATTCAGTTCAATCAATCACATTCTCGTCGGGAACAAAGGAACGCAAACATCACGGCACGGATCGTGCCCCGTGGCAGTCAATGTGTCCAGCCGTTCACGAGTTTTGCGATTATGGAATAAACTAGGTTAGTTCAAGCATAAATACTTCCATGATTTTATTCACGCACTGTATTCATGAATAACCGAGTAGTGCTCCACTCAAAATGAGGATATATAAGTGGCATTGCTGATTTAATTTTGAATTTGATAATAACTTCTGGAACACTCACTTCTATAAATAGCATTGCGATAAAATAAGAATGGTAAATGTCTAGTCCATTTAGATGCACTGTAGTCACACTCAAACAATGAAATATGCAAATTCATGTTTTTCATGAAATAATATTCGGACAGAAAAAGTAATATATAAAGTACTATTTGGGCAGAATTGCGCATATAATATTTGGACAGATCTTAAATACGCAATTAATGTAAATGGGACGATATAGGAGAGTGTGAATTGACTTAATTAATTCGTAGAAGAAGAAAATTACGCAGCTTTGAAAACCAAAAACCATGTGAAGTGAAGGAAACCGAACTTTCATATTTTAATTTTAGAAACTGTAGAGTTTGTTCTGAGACTTCGTTGCTGATGTACCATCATCAGGCTCATGACATAGAATTTGAAGCCCTGAAAGAGAACTCCTTAAATGGGCAAAAGAATTCAAGTAGACTAGAGAGAAATTATTCGTCTCATTTAATAATTTTACATGATTGCTCTCACCCAATTGGTAATCTAACCTCTACGGCGGCCGAAAATGACACTAGTGTGGAGGAAAAATTAAGAGCTTGAATGACGCTAATAAAGATTCTATAGAATCCATGAGACGTTGTGAAGTGTTGGACTGTCCTCCAGTGTCCGGCTGTCATAAAACTCAATTTTGTACTCCTATATAAATATATCACATCTTTCAAGGTGTAATGAGTCATTTAGACCTGTGTGGTGCCGGACTTGGCTGAAGAAACTTAACTCATTTCAAGCACTTACGCTGCGTTGGAGTTTGACTAACCTGAGTGTCGTCGAAAGAATGAGGTTTTTAATGTTGAAAGAATGAGTTGTAGTCGAAACAATGAGGTTATATGACATATCATTTTGAGTTATAAAATTTTTTTTGAAACTCATGCGCTTCGTTGGAGTTTAACTAACCTGAGTGTCGTCGAAAGAATGAAGTTATTAACGTCGAAAGAATGAGGTGTCGTCAAAAGAATGAGGTTAAATCCTTTTGGGTTAGTAAAATCCATGCGCTTGAGAGTTTGACTAACCTGAGTGTCATCGAAAGAATGAGGTTATTAATGTCGAAGAAATGAGGTACCGTCGAATGAAGGTATATTCTTTTGGGTTATTAAAATTATTTTGCAACTCATGTGCTTCGTAGGAGTTGGACTGACCTGAGTGTCGTTGAAAAATTGAAGTTATTAACGTCGATAGAATGAAGTTTTTAACGTCGATAGAATGAAGTTATTAACGTCGATAGAATGAGATGTAGTCAAAAGAATGAGTTTATATCATTTGGGTTAGTAGTAAAATCCATGGTTATATAATAAAATCCATGCGCTTCGTAGGAGTTTGACTGACCTGAGTGGCGTCGGAATAAGGCGTAGCAGAGTTGGTGTTGACGCACAAGGAGCCGAACTGAGCTCCGGCCGAGAGAGGGAAGTCCATGGCTGAGTCTTGCCCGCTCTGCGGAAGCATCTTGTGCGCAACACTCCTCTAAAGTTGGCGATGTTTTCAGGATTCTTCTTGAGATTTTCAGAGTATAAAAGGTCCGAGACTATTTATAACAGTTTCTAATGTGCACTGGAAGATGCCTTAAAGTTTTAGTCGCGTCTAGGGAAGAATTTATTTATGTTTCTTGAAGAATAAAATGTTTGTGTCGTATCGATGCTTGATTTCCGGGAAATTTTGTTATCACTTGATGAGGTCATTGAGCAAATAGGAAATCAAATTTTTCATTTGAGTTCTAGATTTTTAGTTTAATCTAATAAAGACATTGACCTGGAACGGAACAGAGAATAATCACATCAAATTGTCACCTTGCAGAGTAAGTACTTAAAAACAAAACTATTATCGTCAGCGCTCTAAAACAATTAATCAAGAATTATTCAATCGAAGTCGAAAATTTGCTGGGAAGCAGTTTAGTGAAGAAATGCTATTCGTATTTCATGTAACCTGAAATTTTTTCTTTTTGTATGTGAATCTATCATGAAAATTGACATTAATATCAAATCAATTCTTTGAACTTTTACAGATGTAAAGTAACCAATTAATTCCGCTCTTGCAGTATATTTTGATCCCAATTCTATGTCACTAAAATCATTCGCATACAGTTCGAATACAGTTACATACATACAGTTCATCTAAAATCATTCCATGTATATTTTAAACTGGTCTATCGCGATGCTAGAACGAACAATATCGAAACAACTTGCCAAACTCGATTAATTTGGTAATTTGGAACAAATGAACAAAAAATTCCAATGTGGAGCTTCGTCAAATGCACTCTACTCAAGATAAAGATTCGAGTCGAAAAAAACTGGCAATTTTTGTACACGCTAACAAGTAGCCATTTACTGAAATCGAAACAACTTAGCGTATCCTCTGAAGGAGCACATATTTTTATAATAATCTGACTTAAAACTTCGACTAATTACGATTTTTTTATTGATCAATGTCGTCACTCATACATTTAACTTTCCTTCAATTATATTTAGTAGTTCTTTCGCGCAAATTACCCATGTCTTCATCATCATCTTTAAGTAGGATTTATGTTAGAAAAATCGCAGTTAAAATTCTCGGTATTGGCGCTGTTGGCCGCTTGGGAGTTAAGGCCTGCGGCTCCCAAGCAGCACCGCAGCGTTCAAGTCTCGACCACGTGGCTGCTATATTCATCTTCTTTATAATTCCTCATCGAGTTTAATAACACTGATATCTGATCAAACTGCTGATAATTACATCTAATAATGACTTTTGGAATAAAATGCTTCGAACTACTCCGGGGCTAGGATAAAATTTAAATATGTATATTAAACAGTCACCGATTAAGTAAGTAGATTTATTTTCCCGTCATTTAGTAAACCGTGGCGAGGACGGAAGATGTGGTATAAAATGTGTAGTTGGTTTGCTAAGGACATCGTATTCTAGCATAATTTTACCTATAATTCTTTTACGTTTACGTTACAAGAAGAATTGCGTTACGTAATTCTTCTTTACGTTTTTGCCTTTCGTGCTGTCTTTTCCATCCTGTTCCATTTAAGACTGCGGAACACACTTCCGATAATTAGTTTTTTGGCCCATTTCATGTCAAATTAGGTCATATTAAATAAACTGTAGCCAGGATAATTGTTTATATGTATATCAATCCGATCACGCTTTGTATATCGATAAGAGTTCTCAGTTGTGAAGAAATTGAAATCTGTCACAGAGCGGAGCAATGCACCAATGATGCATTCTGTACCACTAACTGGGACCACGGTACTAGAATTTTTTTATGTTTAACCAATGTGAAATTACATGTCCTGAATAAACTTGCCGCCAGCCGCACAAATAGGAACTAGTTTTCTTGTGACGAACCATTAATTATAAAATCAGAGAAACCTTCATTAAAGATTATTATAAACTTAGCAGGGATGTAATTGTTACATATTTTACTATTTTGTAAAAATTTCGTTTTATGGCAAAAAATCTTTCCAAAATTTCAGTTTTTTCTCACATTTTATTACTTTCACAGTTTTTACCCGTCTTTAAAATTTTATGGATCAGATTTATAATCTTCCTCACTCGATGAAGCGAAAAATTGTTCGTTCTATTAGCTAATTTAATTCACGTCTTTTAAAGTATTTTTTGTTCTTTTCTTCACTGACAACGTTTTGGAATTTTATTCAGATTATTCACATCAAATAAATAGATAAAATATGAGACCATTCATTAAAACTTAGAAAAAAATCGCAGGACAAACAAGTAATAAATGCACGCTTTACTGAGTTGAAATAATTAAGTTATTCACTTGAAGATACATTTCCAGTAAAGTAATTCAACGTCAAGAATCGCGGCACTCGTCAGGGCATGTCGCTCCTTCGCACGACCACCTGAGCCTCCGCCGCGACCTCCGCACGGCACGGAGGTCCGGGTCACTCTGAGCCGCGCTGCTCAACGTCGTCAACACGTGGAACACGGACGGTGTTGCCATCCCGCGGTCATCCTCCTGTGGGAGGTGCTCGGTCTAGGTGCCTCACTCTGATGAGCGACGTCGGTGTTGCCATCCCGCGGTCAACCTCCTGGCTGAGGTGCTCGGTCTAGGTGCCTCTCTGGCCGACGGTGTTGCCATCCTGCGGTCATCCTCCTGGCTGAGGTGCTCGGTCTAGGTGCCTCACTCTGATGAGCGACGTCGGTGTTGCCATCCCGCGGTCAACCTCCTGGCTGAGGTGCTCGGTCTAGGTGCCTCACTCTGGCCGACGGTGTTGCCATCCTGCGGTCATCCTCCTGGCTGAGGTGCTCTGTCTAGGTGCCTCACTCTGATGAGCGAGGTCGGTGTTGCCATCCCGCGGTCATCCTCATGGTTGAGGTGCTCGGTATAGGTACCTTACAACCATAAACACCACTAGTACCATTTGCTATTATCAGAAATATTTCAGTAACTCTTATTTTCATTTTAATAAATACTAGTTACTGGACTTACCGGCATCATCTGTATAAAAAAAGAGCTGCTGACCTTTTTTTGCAACTGAAAGGACATTTGTTAACCAGAACTGACTATAGGGCTTGTAGGCTTTGTTTTTTTACTTATCAATATAAGTCGCATGCGCTATGATCGCTTCTTACATAAAATTTCATTAACCGAACGAAATAGGCTATGGTCTGACAATTTTGTCTCTGAAACACATCCTCGTAGCACAAACTGTTATTTCCTTATTATAGGATTTTAAGTGAGCCAAAATATTTGCCTGACCTCGTAATTAATTACCCCTTAGTCGCCTTAAATGTCCAGCATTGCACAGTCATCGTCTTAGCTCTCATTTTAATTACAAAGGATGACCTTGGCATTCCTCATCAATGAATAATAACTAAACTTTTATTTTATATTTTCTCTGATTAAAACTGAGAAATCGGTATAGAAAATTAGCCACCATAATTATTATTTATTATAATAATTAGCCACGGACTCTCAACAAAGTTCCCGTATATTAAGGCCTTTTAATGCCCCAGGACCAAGATATGTTAAAATAAATCAAGAGATTTGCGCCACTATGACTCATGAGGCTTGCAATCCGGACTAACCGAACAGCTCGAGTCCAGCGTTCCGCCCAATCACTGCGCAGTGGCGGTGCTGGTGCGTGCGTTAGCTCAGCGGCGCGAGCTTACGCGTTCTACGCGCCACCGAACGCTGGGCTACGCGCTCTACGCGCCACCGAACGCCGGGCTACGTACGCTGAGCTACGCGCTCTACGCGCCACCGAACGCCGAGCTACGCGCTCTACGCGCCACCGAACGCTGAGCTACGCGCTCTACGCGCCACCGAACGCCGAGCTACGCACTATGCGCGCCACCGAACGCTGAGCTACGCGCTCTACGCGTCACCGAACGCCGAGCTACGCGCTCTACGCGCCACCTAACGCCAAGCTACGCGCCACCGAACGCCGAGCTACGCGCTCTACGTGCCACCATTCATAGCTTCTGTGAAAATGTAGACATATTTTAAATCTAATTACTTCTTAGTCATTCGCGATGGAGAGATTTTATAAATATATCATTTATGTTACAACAGGTTCGACGAAGGAATATTATCTCTGTTCCACGTCTCTGGTCGATGGAACTAAAATGCTCCAGGTTTTGTTTGCTTCTTTCAATCAACATTAAATTTGAGTATTTGAGTAAGCAGACAAGACTCAAACAAATAAGTACCCTCTTCTCGTGCCCTGCAGTGTTATAAGTATAGCTAGACAATATACAAATTCTATAATTTTCGATCTCCCAGCTCCAGCTAGAAGTTTGGTTCGACTCATTGAAAAGACGAACAAGAAGATTGCTAATAAAAAGCGTGCTCTGGTCTTCAATCAAACTTGCATAAAATTCTATACAGTGCACAAACGAATCCGTAGACTATAATGCTGTGATGGCTACTCATGCCGAAGTATTAAGGTTGAGATTGCAGCGTTCAGTGCTGGCCTTCGGCAGCGTCTCCCACCGCTGACATCGATCGCTTCAACAAAGCCACTTCGCAAATTATGATACTGGAAGTTGAATATCACTCGAATAAATCTGTCCCCCAGATTTGCATGTTGACTTAGGTTGCTCCACGGCTCCTTTATTCTCAAGATAAATGAGATATCTTGAGGCCTCTGCAAAAAATAATTGTGTTTGCTGTGGTTATGAAATCATGAATTAGGCGTGCTGGGGTAAGACATCTGCGGGTTATATAGGTACTCGATCGTTGCCTTCAAAGCGGGAGATAATGTGTGCATGTTTTTGCATGTTCATGCACAGGTACGCAAGTCTGGTAAAGTGTGGCACTTTGTCGCTAATGTCAGAGGTGGTGAACTATTATACAGCCGCTGGGGCCCTTTAATATTCCTTATTGAGCTCGCGCATGTAAACTTACTTTCGGACTGCAATGCACTGCGGGTTTCTTCACCCAAGTTTCAACTTCGTATCTGCCGGTTACTTCTTGGCCGTGTTTATTATGTGCTAAACTGTGCTAATTGTATAGACCGTGAGTCAATTCTAAGAATGAAGAATGTTCTTACAACAATTCTACATGAAAAAAATCTTCATGAGTCTTGATGCTTTACACAGTATGAAGATGATCAACCATTTAAAACCTAATATTTGTATAAGGGACGGTTTGCATTTTCGTTGCTTAATGTGTAATAATCACTCGTTGAAAAACTAAAATCCAGCAAACATGTCATATTTAGATCATGCCACGACCTGGACCGAGCCGTTTGCCACCCATCATTCCCTTCAGCGCTAACACCCAACCGCAAAAAACTTAACTTCAAAAAGATGAATAAAAAGTCGGAAAAGTTTTGACTGCCACTAGCCAGCCCACCTACGGTGCCTTCGCTATGCGCCCGCCACCAACACCGGGGCTCTGAGCGAGCACGTTACCCTCAACACAAACATTCGGCACATCGCAAGAATTAAATTCATTTATTAGGGCAATGTATCATCAAATTTCAATTGAAATATAGAAAATATTAAAATGAATTTTATGCAATAAGCGCGTACACGATCTTCGAAATGGACTAAAAGTGGTGAAATTCGGATAATTATTTGGCGTGCACAGTGAATTAATACTATTTCGAAATAATATATGATAAATCTATTTTTACATAATCCATAATGAATAAAAAATTCATAATAGTTTATTCTCTCTTTTATAGGACGCAATAAATGTTCCCGTATAAAAGCCAGTTCTTCTCACTGCCGATCATGTAGCAATCAAGCGAATGTAACTCAGTGACTCGTACCATATCCTCGTCAAATCAAAAAATTAAGGGAGGTCTCGGAAAATATTCTTAATCCCATTTTGAAATATTAATAGAAACTTTTATTATAGAAAACTTTTAGAAGCGGACCTTGTGCTCTTGTTCGTAGTAAGGAAATAAAATCTTTCTTACTGCAAAACCGAAATCTATTTTTACATAAATCATCTTCATATTTTAAATACTTAATATGAAGGCCAACGAAATTAAATATTATGACACTGAGCTTATGGAGGTAAATTATCAATATACTATGTGCTGTCGAACTGAGATTTGTTCTCATTCTCTAAGAAAATGTAATTCCCTTGATATCTGCAGCGGTTACGTTCTCAGCAGAAAGCCACCATCACTACACTGTAATTTGCATATCTCTTATATAGGTGACGACCAGGGGCCATACTTTCAAAACTCGCTAAGTGAACGTAAGTACTTACGCTCTATTGTCTTGTCTATGATTGGTGGATTTTGCTTGCGTGGCCGTCAATGATTGGCTGATGAACTTACGATCTCTTAACTTTTTCTGAAAGTATGGGCCCAGGTTGTGTGGGGCCAGTGAGGGCGTTCAGAACGGCATATCCATGTCAGAGATGCTTAAAACGCTCCTTTCAATTCCACGCGGCATAACGCGATTACACTTAGCGCTCATTAGTTTTAATTTCTTCGCATTTGAATTCAGTTGCGATTCTGTTTTTGCGGCTTTATCGTGCAAAAGAGCATTAAGCCAACCGAGTTTTTGTAGAGCGTCGGCATGACAAACTCACAGCCAACTTACATGCATAGCAGATCTAAACCCCGCCTACAACACATGACCTCAGCTATCCCAGTGCCGAAATGCTAAATATGACAAGAATGGTTAAGATGTTTCCACGTAGCATAGTTTCTCGAAATATTACCATGTTCAAAAAATTAACGAAAATGTAACTTTGGCAATGGTCATAGTTCTTATGAGACCATGATTAAAATCTCTTGTGTCCGTATGAAAACCCGCTATATAATAGGGAGCCTCAGGTTGAGAAATACGTCTCTGCTCATGGAGTTGGGAACGAAGACTAGTTGGCATCTAAATAAGTAAGAAATAGTTTATTGACAATTATTTACTAATTTTAAAGTGTTTATTCAAAACTCAGTATGTAAGTAATTGATTATTGAATAAATTTCCCAAAGTCCTATAATAAAAAGGGACGTATCGTGCGAATAGCTTGCTGCATGATCCTAGATTTATAGGCAAACTTAACGATAAAAATTTAACATGTAAATTTAATCTAAACAACTTAATTTTTCAGCGAAGATGATAATTGCAAGGCTCATCGTCATTAGGAAAGCTGACCACATTTTATGAAAGTCTGCGGACTTGGATATGATCGTTTCATATCCGATGCATGACTGAACGGAGTCTTAATTAACAAAGCGTGTTTATTTCAACTAAATTATGGCAATTATTGGGGTACGGTGGTAGGGCTGTAGGGGCTACGTCAATGATGATACAAAATTTGTAAAGGCGTAATTTTACTGCAATGATAGTTGTTATTGCTATATACGAGCTCTGTAACGCCATTAATATGTAAAAAAGCATTCTGACGGTTAGGTTATAACAACAACATGTCACTATATTTCGAACGCTAATCGGTCGAGAGCAAGGAGGCCTCGATCACTTATTCCGTGTGTAGCGGACCAGCACTCGCCTCATTTGCAAAGCAAAGCTCTGGCCTGCAGTAGTTCATCAGGCTTCATTAGGCACGGCAATAAACTCTTTAGTTATTGAAAAATCACCAATAAGCCTCGTTCTAAAAAGCCTTTGAGCCTCAACTGTGTTTTATTACTTGCATCATCGCCGCACCAAGTGATTTAATTCCGGAGCATCGTTAAGTGGTCGACTTGATGCGAGCGACAGCGCACATCAGTGCGAGGTAGAAGCAGGCAACATGCGGATATTTTTTACCTTGTATGAATGTAAGAGGTGTTTTATATCGCCTCTGACAGAAATTATAATTGAATTTTATTCTTAACTGGTATAGGTATTTTATATTCATTTTTTCCTCACTCATTTGTTCAAGTTTTTATGTTTTTTTATACTCGTTCCGTTTAAAATATTTGTCCCAGTTTGCGCTTTCAAGCTCATACGTTTTTTAAGCCTGTAAACCCATTCACATGCAATACAAAACAGCCAAAATTTAAACATGGCAATTAAAAGGACGCGTGGGAAACTTGTGCCCTCTAATAATAACGTGTTTCACTTGCGATGCCGATATGCACTAAATAACTCCTGTAAAGTACCCCCGTTTGGGTCTGAGGATATTCTGGGTCCGCTGGTCTTCACGTACGAACGCATCTGTCCCAAACATAACTCATGGGTCGTTTTTGAGACAGAGTCATGTTGTGGGACTCTGTCCCAAAATATGACTCATGGGTCGTTTTTGAGACAGAGTCATGTTGTGGGACTCTGTCCCAAAACATGACTCATGGGTCGTTTTTGAGACAGAGTCATGTCTGTCTCTTATACACATCTAGATGTGTATAAGAGACAGGTACAAAATTTTGAACTTCAAAACTGGCAAAAAGTCTATGGTTCTGACCAAGGACTACTACACACATTGTAATACTATTGTATGAAACAATTATGGGCATATCATTTGTTGATGCCACTAAAACAACAGCATTTTCATAGTGTAGGCGATCGCCTCTGCTAGCAGAGGCTGGACATAGGCTATGCATGTCCTGTGTGTAGTAGTCCTTGAGTACAGGTATATAATTTACTTCGCAATGTAATTTTACATGTCATTAGTCAATATGCAAAATTGTAGATATTGAAATAAATGTTTTCAACCAATAATTTATAAAATATTTTCATATTTTCACAGATATTGTTTTGACTGCGTACGCAAGTACACATGAATTACTGTGAATTACTGTGTACGCAAGTACACATGAATTACTGTGAATTACTGTGTACGCAATGTACACAAGTCCCAGGATTACATTTTTTAGAAACTGTTCAATCATAAATATTGAGAGCCTCTCAATTCATCTATTTCACAGATTACAAAGTTAAAAACTCATATAAAAATCTAGTTGAAAACATCAAATAAAAAGAATTAAAAGGTATCTATACAAATTACTTTTTTTCGACTTAAATAATAGCATATTTAACTGACTCGATTTTCGGAAGAAGTTAAAATTATTTATTTAGGTGCTAATATATTAAACTTAAATAAAAAAATTGTCACAGATTAAATTTTTATTTAAATTTGTAGCAAAGAATGAAATTGATTCGTTCTCGAATAGAATAAAAATATAAAAATTATTTTCACGTTTTCGTGACACCGTAGATCCGCGAGAGGCATTAATGAATAGTATATGAACATGCAATAAATAGCATACTTCAATAAACATTCATAAACTATTCAAATTTGTGTCGCTTTATTCTCACGAGTAAAGGCTATATTCTTCCTTCACAGAGCGGCATCCTGAATATTAACCTGCTTTTGTCAGGATTATGAGGACGTTAGGACAACAAAATGAAATTATTACGCGATTTCAGGTAATTGGGTGCATTTTAATTCTACTCGAGTTTAGACCTCAAATTATAACAAAGTTAAGCTGCAATGTGGCCAATCTTTTCGACGTTAAATGTCTTCATTCGCGAACTGCCTGCAGAAATTATGGCTTGCCATCATTCCTCGAATAAACTTAAATTTTGTGAAAAAACTTGACGGCATTCCCGTATAACATTTCAAGTCGTCTGAATGACAGTCGTTCAGTGACTCTTGATGATCGTGCCTTTGTCTGCAACTCGAGAAAACGCAAAAATATTGCACACGAGTATACTGAACAAATAACAGTTATTCTTTATGATATTACAGGGTAATGGTGATGACTTTTCGGCCGTTGCTCTGTGCCTCGCTAAATGATTCAAGCATTGCTTCATCAGGCCAATTTCTCTCACATTAAAAGAGGTTTCTCTCTCTCAGCTCCATGATGATACCGTAGCCTGATTTTACTTTTATTGTTCGCGTTTGATCGGAGTGACAAAGGAACTCTGTTATCGAGTGAACATTATAGGCAAGTGATTGCTAATACAAAATGTACAGTCTTCGGAAGGTTGGTCAACATAACAAAGAATTAACAACAGCGCGATATTTTCATGACTTCTAGTGACCCTTTGAAGCCAAATTTTGAAACAAATACTGCAGTTTCTCTGTACATAAAATAGGAACGAACCTGTAATCATTAAAAACTGACAATTGATCAAAACATTTGATTTACTTCTTCAACACTATAATTCATGAGAGGTCAGAACGGTTTGGTTTGATCAAGGCACCAGGACCAAGAAAACGCTGTTGTTTTTTTTTTAAATTTCATATATATGATGAGTCAAATGAAATACAATGAATCATATGAATGAAATTGCAAGACATTTTCAAAATATGAATGAAATCATATGATATATCCAAAATCGTATGAATGAAATCGTATGAAATGTTGTGAATCATATTAATGAAATCGGATGATATGTTCTGCATCATATGCATGAATGAAATCATATGAAATATCCAAAATCATATCAATGCAGTCATATGAAATATTGCAAATCATTCGTTTTATCATATGTTACACATTTCTTTATTAAAATGCCAAGAAATGATTTCTGTTCCAGCAGAAAATTGTAAAATGACAAACTGTCGAGGCTGCTGTATGGCGCGACTATATATGGCGTCACAGTACTGCACGTTTATATATAACATGCGCCACGTAAGCGGTCATTTCCATTAAATATTTGTACACGCGCCGTGGTACAGTAGGCATGAACGCGGCTATTTTCATCAAATATTTATATTGTTTGGCGGACTCAATGGCGCCGTCTTGAGGATTTAACTGCTCCATAGAAAAGCTCATATTTCGGATAATTGCTTGATCTTAACTTATGAGTTCGGTTTTCAAGCAAATTCACTCATCATCATTATTATTTATTCAATATATTTTCTAATAATACTCATTGGAATCAGTAACTTGGCCAAATAATTATTATTGCAAAAAAATATTATAAAGTCAACGCTTAGTAACTCTGTCGCTGTGTCGCATTTAACCTTGTAAACTTCCTGGGTTATTTCTCATCTGTACGACACATTTCGGATGGTCTAAATTCTAACGCAATAAAGCGAGAATTATTGTCTTGAGAAAACAATATGATCATGAAAATGCAATAACTTAGTTCGCTCCTCAATAAAAAAATTTCGCGTCTAATTGCGGGCAAATCAGCCATCGTGTCTGGTTCCCAGCGCACGCGTCTGCTTATAGACGTTCGTGTGTCAAGCATCCTGGCAGAAATCCATGCAAACGAATAATTTATACGTTATAAAGGCTAAATTCAAGTATAGGCGTTATCATAATAGATTTCAATAAGATATTTTTATGTTTCTCCAATGTCTGATTACATCTGATATATCTGATTTGAAGATCTATTTTAGAATGGCATCTCATTTCAGCTCACATCTCAGCATGATTAACAAGGATTAGTATTGAAGGTGAAGCATCAATGCGCGCAGAGCTGTGCTGACCTTTGCTTTTGAAGCGAGTCTATACAGGATCCCACAAACATTAATACCAGCAATTCAATTCGATTTATAAATTAATACTGAAATGTAGAATAAATGTTTTTTCGCTGAATACATTAACCTTTCAAGACATCAGTGATTACAGGGATGATCCTCAATAAAATTGTCGGTACTCTGAAGGCATGGTAACTTCTATTTATTCCAATGAGAGAAATATTGATGTTGAAGAGCTTGCAATGTGATCGAGCAATAATCTCATTGCGATGGCATCGCTCGGACATAAGTTATGCGATGTCAACGAAGTAACCCAGTTTTGTCGGTACTCTGAAGGCATGGGAACTTCTATTAATTCAAATGAGAGAAATATCGAGGCTGAAGAGCTTGCAATGTGATCGAGCAATAATCTCATTACGGCGGCATCGCTCGGACATAAGTTATGTCATGTCAACGAAATAAACCAATTACTGCCCAGCCAGCAGCAGGCAGATACTGAAGTGAGTCTTGACATACGTGGAAGATTGCCTGGACACTGAAGATCGGCCTGATGCTGAAGATTGGCCGGACACTGAAGATCGGCCGGTCACTGAAGATTGGCCGGACACTGAAGATTGGCCTGACACTGAAGATTGGTTGGCCTCTGAAGATTGGCCTGACACTGAAGATTGGCCTGACACTGAAGATTGGTTGGCCTGACGCTGAAGATTGGCCAAACACTGAAGATTGGCCTGACGCTGAAGATTGGCCTGACGCTGAAGATTGGCCCGACGCTGAAGATTGGATTGACTCTGAAGATTGGCCTGACGCTGAAGATTGGCCTGACGCTGAAGATTGGCCTGACGCTGAAGATTGGCCCGACGCTGAAGATTGGCTTGACTCTGAAGATTGGCCTGACGCTGAAGATTGGCCCGACGCTGAATTTGGCTTTATTCTGAAGTGTTCGCTGCACCGAACATTTGCCTCAAGTCAACTTTGGTCTGCATGCAATTGTTGTACATACTAAGCCTCGCACGGGCCTTCTGGAGAGTAAAAGCACAATTGTTACACTTGGCTTTAATTAAAAGTTCGTTGCATAGGTGGATAATTATTCATAGCCCTGAGATATTTTGAGTAAGGTACAAGTCATTTTCTGGATTAAATTTCTTGATACGAGAATCGTGATATGAGAATTTTTCTTTAAAAATTGTATTTTAAAGCGCTCTCTAAACGCATCCCTTAAACTTCTATTTGTCAATCAATCAACTGTAAAGAAGCTACCGCGAATTTTTTAAAGGATTGTTCGATCTTAACTACTGAAATTAAATGGATAGTCAATTTCACGCACGGTAAATAGCAGCCCTTTTGGATTTAAATAAAATATATTGAACTTAACATTTTAACGTCTCTCAACGTTCCACTCACTCGCGAAGTACGGGAAGGTTCATATTTCACTGTAAACGAGAACATTTCATGCTGATTGCTGGAACTGAGTTATGTTTACATTGCTTGAAGAGTATGATCAATGACTGAAATGTGTTTACCTTCACAGCGCCACCTGACGGTCATCGTAGCAAGTACCTTGAGCTTCCCCCAACATCACGCCTCGAGTGGTAAATTACAGAGTTAACTCTGGCCCAACATGAATAAAAAGCGAATGCCAAAGAACGCTCTGGTCTCGCCTTGTCATTTCTGAACTTCATTAATGCAATGATGAATGTAAGATACGCACTTATTAGTGCGCCTGTCGAGTTATAATTCATGCGAAAGTGAATATCGTTATTTTCCTTTGGTAATGAAAGCTTTATATTATTAGGCTTCCAGCAGTTAGCATAAAGAAAATTTCTGAGGCTATTCTCAATAAGTAAATATTTCTTTACCGTCTATAATGGTATTTGATCACACTCACATTCATCGTAATTTTTGCAAGCTGTGATTTCATCCAACTGAGCAACGAACTTGATCGTTTCATGATAGTTAATAACAACAGTTAATATAATAATAACAGTTAATATTGTCACTTATAACTGCAAGTTAAAATCCAACGAAATTTATTTTGCCAAATGAATCTAAAAGCTTAAATTAAAAGCTTTTGTTTTAGAAGCAAAGTGACGTGGGAAGTGTAATTTGGCTCCATTTTAATTTTTAGAAGCTTGTCATAACTATCTTGAACTCCGGTGATTAATTTTAAGTAACTAACAAATTTAAAATAGCGTCACCACTTCACTAAAATTTCCGAAGAAAGCATAAATGAAGGATTGAATAAATATTCATTCTCAGTTTTTGTGATAATTACGGAATCACAATACGGAAGCCACAAAGAAAACTAAACACAGGATTTAAATTTGGAACCTTCAAATTTACTACAACTCACATTAATTGAAATTCATTTAACAATTTATTATTTAGGGCTTAAAGGACAATTTTCATGATTTATCTCTTCGACCTTCATTATTTTTAAACCAGCTAATATTAATTAACAGGTAGCTTAGTAAAAATGAAAAAGTGTGATTCATTCAGTTGAAACATTCGGTTCAGTCTAACATTACTTAATATTCTCAAATTGCTGCAAATCGTCGGTATTCGTTCAACTACTGTCGCCTCCATAGACGCATGAAGGTCGCTCGCATCGAACATGTGTTCATTTCAACAAATTGAAAGGAAACGCTGCATGCCAATCAATTCATCGTACATATAATTTGATCTTCGGATGTACAGGACTACGTAGTCGAAACTTATTGGAAACAGAAGTATGTCCTTATAACTTAATCCAGTATAAATTGGAGATGGCGTAATAAAGATCATTTCCCAATTTATTTTCACCCAAATAAAATGACAGCTGTGACTCGAAAGACGGCTCCATCAGCTCATTGTCGAATGTTGTCCGAATGTTTTTTTGTGATAATACCTAGAGCGAAGAGACCTGCTGCCAGCTTGAGTGCAATGCGGTCCATGAATTCTCAGCATTCAACGTCGAAGGAATTACATGTAGAATCGATACAAATATTACATTCTCATTGCAATGTGCGAACTTTCCAATAAAGTTATTTCGACATTGCATTGATAGATAAGTAAATGTAAATGATAACGCATTACGAAGGCCAGTCAACGAAAACTTGTCAATGTTTGTTGCGAAGAAAGAATAATCGATCTGTGAAATAAAATTGTATCAGTCACATTTATGATACGAAACCACCATTTACGTTTCATTGCACCGAGCGGCCAGCTGAAGCCTGCATGGCGAAGAAAACTACTATGGAGGCGCACTGGATGAGCGTCGGCACGCAGCGGCTGCAAATAAATTTCTCAAAACCTTCAGTATCTCGTGTCGTCAAATCCAACATCGAAACTCGCATTTCAAATTCTTTGAACATAAAATTCTATTATAGTTACGAATGATGAGTCATCTCTCAATGCTTGATATAAAACAACTTTCCAGCTCCGAAACCAAATGGCTTTTATACCGGAGTCTTGCACGAAATCTCGAAAAAAATACGGGAGCACCGTGTAGTGAAATCAATGCAAATCTATTCGAGTCTCGTAAAACTTTATACTCGATCTGAATGACAAGTTTGGGCCATGATGGAATTGGCACTTCATATGTCTTTATTAATTTTATTGAAGGCTCAGATGAACATTCAAGAGACTAGATGCCGCAATAACACTAATAGTAAACAGAAACTATAAACACCAAGTATGCTTTGAAACTCCCGAGACATTTCAAATAATACGAGTCTTTAACAGCGAATTGGAACGTCTGCTAACTCAGCCAACGTACGACATATAACATACATTGCTGAGTAATCGAGCTTCAGTCTAGCGGCAATCGTTCTATTTCTTGAGCCATCACAAAAGATTCCAATTTAAGCAACAAATGAAACAATTAATAATTGTGAAACTTAGAAGGCAAAAGTATAGACATAAAATTTGAACGCAGTTTTATTTTCAGTCAATTAGTAACTTTTATCAACGGAGTTCTGCAGCAGCATGCGGAGATTGAGAAGAGAACTGAAAATAATTAAGGACAAAGCTTATCAGAATTATTCAAAATAAACATAAGATAATATAAACAAATATACTTTGATGGTTTCAAATTTAGGTGGAACATATAGAAGCGCGCGGCGGTATCCCTCTAGTCGCACTTATATACCAATACTAAAACTGACGAGACGAAGAGTGCGCAGAATGGATAACTCACATCAAGAGGTTGAATTAATACTTAATCACATGGTTGAATTAATACTTGGTTGAATACAGGGTTGAATATTAATTCAATCATGAGTTCGGGTAACCGGGTTATTAATTCTGGAGTTGAAATCATAGCTTCAAAGTTTTGAAATACTGGATTCGTTTTGTTGATGTTTGATATCGATTAAAGAAATGATGCTCCTTCTAAAATGATTTCGGTAATCCGATACGGATATGGAATAAAGGCATGTTAAACTTTGCGTTAATACACTACGAACGGCCTCGACTCGCAAAATTCGGCCATGCAGGAGTGGAGCCAGTGGCCGAACTTAAGGTAAATGTTGAAGTTTCAACCCTAAAGAGAGGAAGTGAAACATAAGTTCAAAATAAGTTTTTTTTTCCGGTAAATAGTCATGTGACAAGCTCAGCAGCCAATCGTAAATTTGGTTAAATAGTACGTCCAAAGGCAGTAACTGGTATATGTTTGGCCGGTCAAAAAATTGATTATGCTCGCATGAATAAAATAAAGGGAACGAACAAATGAAATTAGTAACCAGGAAGAGAGCTGACTAAATTATTTTTGCAAATACGAAAAATGGAGGCAAGTACGCAACCATTGGCGAACAACATAACGAAAACCTTTGCTCTACCTATTTGTTCCATCCCTGAAATGAGCGACCAAAGTCACCACCTTATCTACATACCTAATTTAATACGAAAAAATGCGGAATAGGATTTTTATAATCTAATATAGTGCAGTAATTTAGGCTAGAGAAAAAACATTGTTGGCTATTCAGCGCCCCTATGGATATTGATCATTGCGCTATCCATCAGTTGATGCTATCCAGTGAATACTTTTGCAATACCGCAAAATCGAATGCTATATTGTTATGGAATAAGGAATTTAAGAGCAAAAAATGCCAAGCAAATTCACCATATCGATATTGAAAACGTTTCGGAGTCCAGCTCAATCATCAGTTCACATTCACTTCGTCGAACTGACGATGGAGGTGTTCTTCAAAACGTTTTCAATATCGAGAAGGCGAATTTGCTAGGCATTTTCTTTGCTTTTAAATTCCTTGTGAACTTGCGATTCAAGCACACTGATAATATATGCCTGGTCTAAAGTTGTTCTACTTGTGGTTCATATCTTGAAAAAAAAACAAATGCGTTACTGCTTTGAGGGACCAGCAGTGTTCTTTGTACGAGCGTTTTTTGTACCTTACTTTCATAAATGAAGAAGTAGCTTGCTAGGTAAACAGCATTCATCTTAAAACCCCCCTGCAAAGATCCTTCGTGAGCGAAAGATCCATATAACCTGACATGAAAGTATACTATTTATAATTAGGTTCTTTCAAAATTCAATCTCGTTAGCAGATCCCCTTCATCAGAACAATTAATTAACAGACAAAAGAATCAATAATTTATTATTGACAGCTGAATTTACATGATGATTTCACAATTAATTACAGCGCTTAGGGTACGCACACAGTGGAAGCAGGTTTGCTCGCGCGGGCAACCTGCTCCAACCTGCCACAAGAATGAACATAGGATAATAATGTAAGTGTTCACAGTGAAAACCTGTACGAATAGGCTTCTGTATGCTATGGTTTCAACCTGCCACAAGAATGAACATAGGATAATAATGTAAGTGTTCACAGTGAAAACCTGTACGAATAGGCTTCAGTATTCTATGGTTTCAGGCGCCAGCCTGAGCAGGTAACCAGCACGCCGGCAACCTGCTTTCACTGTATGCGTACAAGTAGGCGCCATCGCACGCACGCCGGTCTGCCTGCAGTGCGGTTAAGGTGTAAATTGTAAGGTACCAAAAACACGTGGTTATTGTTCTCCCCGCTAGTGCAATTATTCGTTGAATTCAATAATAATTTTCCCAATATTGTGCCGGTCGAGGATTTGTCGACAAGCTTCATCCACCTCCTCGATGGGGAATCTTCGGTAGATGGCGGGACGAATGATACCAGTGGCCGCAAAGTCCAATATTTCCCGCCATGCTGCTCGGAACGCAGTGGGAGCCTCCCGCTGCAGCTGCGTCAGGTGAAGTCCTGAAGTCGAGACAATTCTTATCTCTAGCACACTTTATTAACAACTTTCAGGAGAACTAAAATCCGTTAGAGCAGCATTAGTGATGTGTTATAAATAATATTGGATTGACAATGAAATGTCATGCAATGGAGTACGTGTTTCAAATAACGACTTTACCTCAGAGGGCTTTAAAGTTATTTCATTGCGCGTCTCACCAGCAACGCCAACGTTCCTCAGCATGAGCGTCAATGGCGAAACGTCCGGGGTGTTTATGTCACAGACACCGGTCTTGGTTATCATTTCTTTGGCGCCTATCACAACCACCTGGAAGCATATCACTCATTATTTTCAAATTTTTGTTTACACACTAAGTCAATGAACCGAAATATGAGTAGAACCCAGCGTACAAAAACATTACTTACCTCGGGCGAATGCAGGGATCATAAATATACAATGAGTGTTAATTTTGGCTTGCATACGATGACGGTTATACGAGATATTTTTTCATCACCATTACCAGTATTTTTAACTACTGTTTTGCTGAATCTTAAAATCGAATATTTAATATTCAACACAGCAATCGGTATAAAAATTATTTAATTTCTACACTAAAGCATAAAAGGATATTCTTTCGGGCGTCTCCAGCGATCAACATTTCTAAAGAGATGTTAGTGATAATAATAGTAATAATAATAGTGGTTTCAGCGTTAATTAGGACATAGGCCTGTCGCCGATTCTTAACATCGCAGAACATCCACAGCTTGTCGCGGTCTCGAACTCGCAACGCACTGCTATACAATTCTGCTCTGCTTAACCGCCTGGCCTCCTTGCCGATTCTGACCAGAAACTGGCGCACAGAGCTGGGATCGAACCCGCGCCTCTCTGCGCCAATCTTGGTACTCTGAACTGTAACCACTGGGCCATCCTGATAGGGCGGGTTAGGAGAATCTAGTTCATTCCCGTATACATGATCATGGAACATCCTATCTGTCCAATTCACAAAGCTTCGCCAGCTACCAAAGATGCTGGAGAATAAACGAAAGTATTCTACATGACCACAATGAGTGTAAATGGCACAAATTTTTCTCTTTGAATGCTTGGGTGCAATAAACGTTGAACATTTTGTCACTTTGATGATGATACGTAAAACTCAAATGCCTCGCTGACGGCTAGACATTAAATAATAGAGAAATAAAATTTCAATACAAGTGATTAATCGAGCAAACAGTTATTCATGTGAGAGATTGGATACATAAATGTTGCGATGGCTGGGACAGGGTTATTTGCAAAAGTGAAGCTTTTCCACCCAAGTAGAACCTATTAGGATCAATGTAAATAACACCAGGTTTAGATGCCTGAAACAGACCTGACAAACTATCTTATTGGCGATCCTAACCAAATTACAACAAGAGTCCGTTTACAATCGAGCTTTTTATCAATATTTTTAGCGCATTTTCTCATTTACGAAAAAAATGCACTATTGTGCTCGCCATGTCCATCCGTCTGTCCGTGACCTCAAGTTTTTGTCGACGAGAAAATGCGCTCTATGTCACTCACTGCAGTGAGTACTATGTTATATTTTTTTTTATTTATTCTGTTCCAATATCGCACTAATTCCGTTTTTACTCTTCACCTTGCCGAGAGGCTGGAGCATGTCGAGGCCGCGCGCGAGATGAGGCCCCGCGTGGCAGTCCAGCACCAGCGACACGCCCTCCGGCAGCGCCGCCTTCACCGCAGCCACGTAGTCCTGAATAACGTTCATTGCTTGTCACTAATGCGGACCTCATCACTTTATATTCATTTTACGAATTATATCTTAAGCTGTCGTGAAATTTATTCCGGTAATCAGTGCATTTGAGTATTCAACTGAATTGGTCACTTTTTCAACCTAGAGCATCGTATATAGAAGTAATAATTAGTATATAATTTACCTATTTTGTTAATTGTTCAAATTTACATGAAATATATAAGAAGAAATTACCTGATCGTTGCTGATGGCGAGATGGACGCCATTTGCCTGGACGGCGGCCATCTTGGAGGACGACGTCGTGCCCACAACCCTAACTCCCGCGACCTGTAGGGCGAGCTGCGTCGCTGCCCACCCCACAGACCCTGCAGGGTAACTTTATTCAGTGAAGATGTCAACAAGAACTTGAAGAGGAGAACCAAATAATTACCACCCCGTAGAAGTGCAGCCTTAGCGACAAAGAATTTTATAGTATGTATAGATTTTACAATCTTTTCTGACTTTATTTTCATGTATGTTTCGATTGAAGTTTAAACTCAATAGTACAAAAAAAACACGACCGTACTCGTGTGTCTGAGAAAAATAATTTAAACTGAGTTTGTAGACTTGCGGTTTGTACCTGCCACTGAATGGATGAAGACAGAACCGTTGGGGCGCAGGCCCCCGGCGAGGTGGAGGGCGAAGTGAGCTGTCAGGTAGCTGACGGTGAGGCAGGCGGCGTCAGCAAAACTGATGGAGTTTG
This sequence comes from Hyalella azteca, assembly GCF_000764305.2. Classification (NCBI taxonomy): domain Eukaryota; kingdom Metazoa; phylum Arthropoda; class Malacostraca; order Amphipoda; family Hyalellidae; genus Hyalella; species Hyalella azteca. The sequence continues at coordinate 49,506 of NW_025938218.1, read as the reverse complement.
GCAGCAACATCACCTGGTCGTCAGACACCGTGACGAAATCGCAGAAAGCACCGCCAGCGGGACAGTGAACTACCACTCGGTCACCAGGCTACCACACACACAGGATTCTAATCATTGTGGAAGAAAAGACTCAGGAACAAAGAAAAACAAAAGACTTGCATTCTGAACAATAATTTGATACCGGTAAACTCCATCGTGACCTCGACTCATCAGCAAGGTGTTTCTATCAATGTGTTTCAGACGAATGAATTTGTTGAGCCAGATTTAATTTTTTGAACGGCGAGCTTCATATATTACCGTGAATATGAAGCAAGTTTATGACGTCTATTTGGTGTTGTAGATCGCCAAAATTTTGGCACATATGCCTATTTTCATTTACTAAACCGTTTCTGTAAAAATATATCGTCGTCCAGTACAAACTAAAGACCGACACATATTGAATGAATGTCTTCAAACTCTATGCAGAATTTGATGGCAAATAGGTACTCTGAGAAAGAAAGAAAAGTACCTCGCCTTCGGTGATGGAAGGTGGCTGCCGCAAAAGAATAGATAAGTGATGGGGCACCTCGAGTAAGAAAAGAAGGCAATTCGAGGGATGGAATGAAGTACCTACCATAACATGGAAGGTGATTCCTTGAATGAGGGATGGAGTTGTTTATTAGAAAAAAAAAGAGAAATGTTGAACAAGGAAAAGAGGTACCTTTGTAAGGAGATACCCTCAGTGAGGTAAGGAGGTGCCTAGAGTAAAAAAGATACCTTGAGGGATAGCAGATATTAAATTGAGGGAGGGAAACACACACATTGAGTGAGATATAGAGGTTTATTGAGGGAAGGAAGGAGATACCTTGAGGGAAAGAAGGTACCCTGAGGGAAAGAAGGAGGTACCTTGAGGGAGGTTTTGGAACCAACGGCAACGACCACGCCAGCAGCCTCGAGCCCCAGCAGGCGAGGGGCGTCGTCGGTGGCGTTGATGCCGTAGCTCGTGTAGAGGTCGTAGTAGTTCACCCCAGCTGCATGAACCTTCACCTTCACCTGCCCGGTGCCTGGTACTGACGCGTCTGTCACCTCAACCACCTAAGAGCGTTATTATTTTTTAACGCCTTGCAATAATAACGCCTCTGAATAGATTATTGTCATTATAAGTTCGCTGGCACTTCCTTGGGAACAACGCGACCACAAGCCTCCCTCTAGTGTGACTGCAATTAAAACTTAATCCATACATTTTGACAGTGCAAGTAAAAGATCGAAAGTTCTCATCAGTTAAACATTCACTTGCATTTTTTTGCTAACACGTTGTTGCTCGCGTAGGTATGTTACTTGTTAGCAGAAAATTTGATTGATAATAACTCGCCGTCCTATGAATTGCTTCATGTAAATGTAGGTACGTGCAATTGATTATTCAAACGGAATTCAAGTTCAAGTTTCAAACGTTCTATGACAATTATGAGTAAATTTCTCGTAACAAACGTCCCTGAACGAATACCAGATCCAAAATTAACGATGTTTTCATAGGCATCATGTCTCTTTATGGTGATAAAGAAACACCCAAGTCACGGCAGCAGAATGTTTATTACAAAGTTTCTACAATTTCACAATGTATGTAAATAATGCCTATCAGAAGTATGAGAAGCTGAACGAATCTTCTATTTGTTTTATCTTATTTCTTGAGATGAGTTAACCGACGGATACAGCCCGAAAACTCATACTTACAACTTCCATGTGATTAATTCCTTCCTAAAAAGATATAAAATAATTACGTCCATTTGCAAATATATTGATTCGAAGCCGCTTATCAATTGCGAGTTGAATCGTTTAAGCCAAGTTCATCAACTACTCAAAGTTCAACTGCTATTCACAAACGCAAAATAAATTTTTGTTCCCACTAAACCCTTTCATGTTACAAATGCTATGCTATGCTTTCAAATTTTAAATGCTATGCGCATCGTAGAGAGTCAACAGTCAGTACAACACCGATAATTTATTAAAGTTGTTAAATAACTTCGCTGACGTTATTGAACTCGTCGAAGAAGTCCATTGGAAACAAACAAAGTATATTCTCATCATTTATTCGGACGACGCCTTTGTCTTGATGCTACACGTGGCCTCGTGTTTCCATTCTCAAGCAGAAATTTCTTACTGCAATAAACCCCGATGTGTGTTCAGAACTGAAACTCGTACCCTAAGGAAAACTTTTACGCAAATTTCACCAATAAAAAAATATTTGAAATTTAGAAGAAAATAAATTATGAAGAGTTAGTGAAACATTTCTTTAATGAGCGCATTTTCGGCCCTTATGATCGTCACTTAATTTCCAAAAATAACATGGGGAGTTGCGTTTCGTGTAGCATGTACAGGAGATCACGTAGAGGCTGCACAACAGTTTGATGGCACACAAATTTAAAATATCAACTCAAAATTGAAGAAGCGATGCTTAGATGAGTCGACCATCTTCATATACCGTAACTGAGATGATGCGTTCCAATATCTACATATAACTGAGATCAGAGATAGATGGTTAAACTATCTACAGTTAAATAATTATTGATTATTTAACTATAAACACATAACTGCACACAAGAGAGAATCAATTTGTATGGCTAGGGGACGGGCGTTCACTTCTTCTGGCGCCTGTTCATGGAAACAGAACATGGCGGACAGAACCATTTGCCCTTTGGAGGCGATGTGATGTCCACACACGGGTAATGGAACCATTCAACCAGGCAACGTGGGTTGTCGCACGCCACCATGTCACCGTAAGACACTTGATTGCAGACACAGTAACGCGGCTCGTTGGGATCATATGTCCAGTCAGGACTTTCGATAGCACCAGCCTCGGCGACGGTCTCATCAGTAACGACAGCAGCAGCAGCTAATGCTGGGTCCAAAGAAGGAGCAGAAGAATTAACATTAGTATGTTTCTTCTTTTGTCTCTTAGTTGTAGAAGAGCCTGACGTCCCGCTGGTTTTAGTCACGGCGCTAAGACTGCCAACAGGAACGTTGGCACCACTGGTGCTTGCGGCGGTTGAGTCCTGAGGCAGGGCAGAGGCAGCCAGGGCAGTTTGCGCGGCAGTTGCGAGTTCGGTGCCAATTGAGAACTCGGAGGCGTGCACGCCGTGTGCAATGGCATCGTAAGATGCCTTAAGGCTGGCACTGCGACGCCCCTGCTGGAGTTGCTGCGTTGCAGCTATTGCCTGTAACATGAAATTCTTGTTACAAATCTCACAAAAACGAACGGTTCAACATGCAAACAGTAAAAACTGTTACCTGATTAACTCGAGGAATAAAATTAGGATTCAAATTATTTCTATTAACACAATGCTTTGAAAACAATATTGGTCATAAATCTATAATACCCAATTTGAAACAAATTTAGAAGCTTTTATACAAGTCTTCGGAGTGTCTCTTAATTTCATCAATGCTGCTGTGCTCAAAATTTGGAACCAAAGCCAGCAATACTATCTTCCCAAATTCTTTAGAAGAAAATTAGCAATGAATCAGAATTTGGGTGTTCAATGCAAATATCCAGAAACAAGCAATTTTCTAAATATAATTTGAAACTTAATTTAGGACATCAGGCAGGCATTCTTGTTTCTCAAGTTGAACAACTAAAAGCAAAGTATTTTCACCTGAGAAGCAGCAGCCGCAATGGCGTTGCTACCAGCACCAATTTGACCAAGTGTGTAAGATAATGAAGACGGGGGAGAAGAAGATAACCCAGGCCCAAACTGAGCCTCAATGCCTTCTTCTTTTTTAACCAAAGCTGATGATGGCAGAGATCTCCAATCACTGCTGCTACTGCTGCTGCGTGAGTTTCCATATTGATGATGGTACCGATTTTCCTTTTGGTTTTCTTTGATCGGTTCATCTAGTTCCAAAGATCGCTTCTCTAAAACTTCTGTAATCCCAGGACTGTCAGCTTCAAGCTCATACTTGAATTTCTCTAGCTCCTGATCTAATTTTCTTGTGTAGCGCTCTAGAGAATCATACATGTTAGTGGCAACATCAACTTTTTCATCTGCATCATCAAGTAGTTTGTAGTAGTCTTTTCTTATTCTTTCATAAATAGCATCACGTTCTTGGGGCTTCATTTTTTTAGCAGTGCTGAAAAAAGCCCTGACCTGTTCCTCCAGCTTGTCATGGGCATTCTGAATACTCAGATCAAGTTCACGCAGCTCTGTGGTCCTATCACGAATCTCTTGAGGAACATTTTCAATAACTTCAATAATATCTTCAAGATAAAGCATACTTGATGTTTTAACTTGTCACTGTTTGATTTCTAATAGTACCTGAAATAAATAACAATGATAGAGAAAACCAGATACCACAAATAAAAATTTATTCCCACAGTACAAAGTTAATAATACTAGATTCCTAAGATCTAGGTATACCAACATAAAGAAGTGACAAGACTTTTTGTAATTATGCTTTGTGGTTTCTTACACAAATAAACAAATGATGCCATGAACCTTAAATAAGGTATATGGTACCAGTAATACTGTATAGTGCTTGACTCTAGAAACAACCCATGCACTATGAGGTAGAAAAAAAATCCAATAAAAATTACCTAAATATTACTAGGCCCCCAACTTGTTCTATAGTCATTCAGGATTTATTATTGAGCAATGAGATAAAAAATCACATTATTTCTGGAGGAAATTACTTTACTGATATTTTTATAACAATTTTACATTAGCACAATCGAAACTGTAACTCTAACATCAATTCCAAGTTTGGTGGTTATCAATTTGCATACTATTTTTCCTCAAATTGAAATAAAAAAAAAACATAACTCAGTAGGTACTCACTGCAGTGAGTGACAGAGTGCATATTTTCTCATTGACAAAAACGTGAAGTCACGGACGGACGGACGGATGGACGGATAGACGGACGGACATGGCAAGCACAATAGTGCCTTTTTTCCATAAATGAGAAAATATGCTAAGAAGAACCACCATAAGTCTTAAAAAACATTTTTTCTTTAATTATAATTAAACTCAGTATGCTTTTTGAGACTATAACTTTAGGTTTGCTTTTATTTTTGGCCTAAACCCACTGAAGTCTAAAAACCCAGTTTTAAAAATACAAGTCATTACTAAAAACCTAGAGCCAAGAATGTGAAATGAGGGGATCCAAGTCAAAAGATTTTTGCCTGTTTTGTCATGTTGCCAGTTGATATTTTTGCTCATTAAATACTGTCAAATGGGGTAAAAAGGGACGGGTGGGGTAAATAGGGATGCGCGTCCCACATTTCATATAAATGTTGTACCGTAAAATGGGGTAACTTAGACCACTTTTTTTCTTATAAATGATGCCATTTTCTTACTAGCTAAATTAAACTTGAATTGAAACATGCAAAATACAGGTCTATACTCTAGCTTCACTCACCATAAATTGCTGACTCCTGCCTCTCATAGTCTTTATGTAATTTAAAAAAAAGTGATGGTCTTTGTTACCCCAGCTCTTGGGGTAACTTAGACCTGTGGGTCACATTTTTAATTTTTTAACCTATTAGATATGCAAACTTTTTAAATCTTTCTATTGTATTATGTAGCCTCAGTATTAGTCCTTTAATGCCCATTGACAAAATTTTTCTATGTCAAATAGTTTCTGAGTTGTGGGGGTTTTTGTAAAAAAAAAACGAAAAGTGGTCTAAGTTACCCCGCCGGTCTAAGTTACCCCATTTTACGGTAGCAGCTAAACTAATCAAAATATTGCAAAACTGAAAATAGTGGCAAAAACTTCAACATTTTTACTATCTATTATGTATAAAGCTAGTCAAGAAATCAAACATTTACCATCTCTAAAAAATCACTGAAAAAAGTGTGAAAAGTGCCATTTTGGAAAAGTACCTCTGCTAAGGTCTGGAGCAAAAAAAAATATTAGCCAGACTGAAAAATTTTACTTACATAAAAGTTGCACCCAGGTGTCAGCTTGAAAACGTAATTGACAGAATTTGCCCATCTCATTAAAAAAAATGGCAGCCATTTCTGCGCTATGGGGTAAAAAGGGACACCCCCCGGGCCCCGGGGTAATTAGGGACACCCTTAAAAATGCATATACAGTAGAACCTCAGTTAGCAAAGGCTCCAGTTAACAAAAAAATTGATTAACAACAAGAATTTTGATTATATTTACGTCGCTCAGCAAAAAAAATTTACTTATCGAAAAATTAGTGCATCATCGGTCGTCATAAAATTGTACATAGAATGCTATATATAGAATTGTGCCCCGGGCATCATAGAATGAAAAATAATTGACCTAAACTATGATTTACTTCTTCAAAACATATGATGGTTGTCACTAAAACATTATTTTCTGTTTCAGGTATGTTTTTCTTGATCTTTTTTGTTATAGTGAAATCACTAGACTTGATTAAAATTGTGCGAACTTACAAACCATCCTGTAATCTTACAGATACAGAAGAAATGCTACATGACTGCTGATATGGAGCTTGCAGTGGACAAGGTTGTTGTCAATGCTCATTGCTCAATGGCATGTTCATTGATACGGTAATATTGCATCAATAATACAGTAATTAATGTATATGGTAATATCATATCAATAAAGAAAAAACAACTAAAAATCACAGAAAATGTCATTTATTCTGCCTCTACATCATCTACAATGAAAGAAGACTTCAGAGTACTGTTAGTAATGGATGAGTATGATTAGTATAGGAGTATAACTATAACCGTTAAAAGATTTATTAAAAACCGACGATGATTAGGAATAGGAATAAAGTATAAATAAGATAAGAATAGGGATTACGGGTTAGAAGCGAATTTTGAATTAAGGGGTGTGGAGCTCGAGCCGTCTAGCGCGCATGCGCGAGACCGGGGAAGTATTTAAGGGGCGAGCGGTCCACCGCGAGTCAGTTCCGTATCGGCGTTAGTGGCGTGTAGAGCTACTGGGCGGCGTTCTACGACTTAGCCGAGAGCCAGACGCATTTGTGGAAACAGCTCCGCGGGTGCGAGATAGTTTGCAAGTTAACCACGACGAATCAAGACGGACAACTAGTATCATCTGCCAAAAGCTACAACGCGAGCCTGGTTATACGCGCTCAGAGTGAGTTCCATCGAAGAAAAGTTCTACAAGTGTTCAAGAAGCAACCCTCCACGTTAGACCGCAACGACAAATCAAGACGGACAACTAGTATCATCTGCCAAAAGCTACAACACGAGCCTGGTTATACGCGCTCAGAGTGAGTTCCCTCGAAGCAAAGTTCTACAAGTGTTCAAGAAGCAACCCTCCGCGTTAGTCCGCAACGCCGAAGAAACGAACGCCGCAGCCAAGTATTGCCGGAGTGTGACCGAACGAGCCCCCCTGAGAAGTTGCCGACGCTCGCCTTCATTCCAGCCGGTGATGTACCCCTTTCAAGATCGGGTGAAATAATATCCCCATTTTAGCCCTCTTTATTTGTACGATTGTGAAGATTAAATTATTTGCGGGCATTGTAGCCTTCCTTGGGAATTGCAAATATGGGTAGGCTAGGCCTAGGAATTTGTTGCCAATTTTTGCCGTGCCCAGCTCTGTATTAGGGTGGGATTTGCTGTCTTTAAGTATATAAGAGTTGACATGCTTATTTGTATTTTTTCCCTTGTCAAGTCGTAGCTGCCAGCGTGAGAACTTTTTCACTGTGCCGGCCCTCGTGCTGAAACCTGACAGTATGATAGCTAAAACCAGAATGAAAAATTACACGGAGAGAAAAGTTAAAGGATTGACGTCATAACTGGAAGTGGATGAATTTATCGTAGGGTAAAAATCGTAAATAATTTACATCAAGGTTCAACCCATAAATTAAACTAAAATAGGAAGGAAGTAGACCATATTTATTCTAATCAAGTGGGTCCATGGTGTGGGGTTCAAAGCTGGCAGTGACGAATTGACAATTGGAGAATAATTATTGATCTAATTTTTGTGTGGCATAATTGAATTTTTTTTAGGGTAGAAATTTTTGTATGTATGATGTGATTTTTGTCTAATGTAATTATTGTGCTGTGGGAACTTCTTATTGTGCTCCTTATAGGATGTTTAGGGTGTGGTAGAACTCTCACGTTTTCTCTTGCTTGCACGCATAAAGTTAAAAATTAACTAAGATATTGGCTTCAATTGTTCAATTGGCGCGCAATTCTCGTATTATCCATGCATTCAAGTAGCTATTTATTTGTGTAGGTAATTTTTGGTGGTACTTCGTATTTGATCGGTACACTCTGCATGCTTCAAACGTTTTAAAATTAACTTTTGCAAGTGTCCCGGCCTCCCGGGTTACCCCATTCCCGGGGATAAATCGGGAAGGTTTTATTGTGCGTCTGGTATTTTACGAATAGCATATGGAATTTTTAGAAGATGCCATTCGATAGCCCTCGCAAAGAGCTATAAAATGAGCCTAAACTTGTTTCTGAAATGTTTCACGGTAAGAAGTTATTAACAAAAAACGCTCAAAACCATCCCTTTTTACCCCGTTTGACGGTACCGTCGGCGTCAGGCGTCAACTGGGGCTACTCAGGACAATTTTGAACGTTTTTCATTCATAACTTCTTACATGAAACATTTCATAAACAAGTTTAGGCTCCTTTCAATGCTCTTTGCAAGGGCTATCACATGGCTTCTCCAAAAAAATTCCATATGCTATTCGTAAGGTGCCAGAAGCAAAAAAAGCGTGTCCTGAGTTGCCCTGTTGAACCTCTCCAGCATTTCCTTTATATTAAGCTTTGTTTTAGTTCCATGCGTTCATTGATGGTTGAAATGGTGACGTCATACATTTGCGTGTCGATATACGGCAAAAACACTAGGTCTTGGCCATCTAGTGGGAAAATATTGAGATCCAAAGAGAGACAATGCATGCCACGTGGTGAGATCATCGAAAAATTATTTTGTGACGTTTCATCGTTGCTGACGCGTAGTGAAGTGTTTTGAGAGTCATGTGAAGGCAACAGAACTTACGTAACACATACGGTTTTTTTTAGTTTTTCATTTCTTGATGCGTCCTTAATGTGTCGGAATATACCGCGTTTACCCTAAATGACATTTTCTGTGATTTTTACTTGTTTTTCCTTTATTGATAAGATATTACCATATACATTAACTACCATATTATTGATGCAATATTACCATATCAATGAACATGCCATTGAGAATTTACAACAACCTTGTCCACTACAAGCTTCATATCAGCAGCCTTATAGCATTTTTTCTGTATCCAGGAGACTGAGGACAGCTTGTAATTTCACACCATTTTAATTGGGTTAAGTGAATTTACAATAAAAAAAGATTGTGAAAAACATAGTGAGTCACTCACTCCCAATTCACCCCACCCATCCCTTATTACCCCATTTTATGGTATGATATATCATGTGTCATTGATTGTGAAAATTTTAAAATTCAAGCTTGAGACAAAAATATAGGGTAAACGCGGTATATTCCGACACTGTCGACACATTAAGGACGCATCGAGAAATGAAAAACTATAAAAAAAAGTATGTGTTACGTAAGTTCTGTTGCCTTCACATGACTCTCAAACATGGTGCCAATCCATAGGTTATTCAAAAGAACCTGTTCTTATGTCATTTTGAACCGATCAACACTTCTTTATGGACCGATCGTATANTACACATCTAGATGTGTATAAGAGACAGGGGCGATGCTCTTGCAAACGCATAAGTACTCACAATAATTCCCTGCCACCATGCTCTCAAAACACTTCACTACACGTCAGCAACGTTGGAACGTCACAAAATGTTGCCATATTTATTAAAAAGCCTTTAGAATGGAAACCTACCAAACATAGTGACAAACCAGAGATTTTTTAGAATCAGTTCATTTTTAATTTTCTCATTTACTCAAGATTTTAACCAATTTCTTAAGTATGCTAATGCTGGTATCCATGATACTTTACTCATTACTGATCTACTTATAGGACTCAAAAATGAACTTGAGACAGAGTCTAAAAAACTCTCTGCTTTGCCACTATGCTACCAAATCCCTATATTCCGTCACTTTGTGTGGCAATATTTGACACGTGGTGAGTCGTATTGCGTCAGCGCTTCAAATTTAACTGATACGTATTGCCAACATCCACGTGTTTGAATTCCGTTTGCTGTTGAGCTGTATTGGGATACAACACAGCTTTGAATTAGAACACTAACGAATATTGAACACTACTTAATTACGTTTTAATAGCCAGCTATTAGGCTTTTATGCCTTTTAATTAAGCAAATTTCAATTTTTGTACAAAGCTTTGAACGATCTGTGTGTGTCCAATTCAAGTTGTGTCGGAATTAGTTTTCATGTGTCTAAATCCAACATCTCAACTCAATCATCTATTAATTTATTTACGACTTGAAATCAGCAAATACAAGTATACTTAAAGGATTCCTAATATATTCACAGACGTATTTAAAAGTCTCAAACCATAATATTCTTCCTATAAAAACAGTTAGGTATTCACTATTTGGTAGAGCCATGTCAACTGTCAAATTTGACACATTTTTTGATGATCTCACCACGTGGCATGCATTGTCTCTCTTTGGATCTCAATATTTTCCCACTAGATGGCCAAGACCTAGTGTTTTACTTTTGGCAGTATTTTGACTCGCAAATGCATGACGTCACCATTTCAATTTTCAACCATCAACAAACGCATGGAACTAAAACAAAGCTTAATGTAAAGGAAAAGCTGGAGAGGTGACGGAATTACCTACGATGTCGGAATATACTACGTTTACCCTACTTCTATTATCCTTGGTCATTTCTCATTTCCATTGAATGATTGATTGCATTAAAATTTCGCAATATTTGTCTTGTCCCAAACCTTCAGACAAGACTAAGATGAGTTAGCGAGATGAAACTCGTGACAGAGTTTGAAATATAGCCAATGTAGCGGAATAGTTACCTACTAGTTCCAACAACCTCACCTCACAAAGTCAATTTTTTCTTTCACTAGAATTGCCATCATGAGGTTCGTATCCATATGTCTCGCCCAACGCCTGCATCTGACGCATGGTTGAACTTTCCTGCTACCTAGTTCAACCATGAGGCTGAGTGCTGACTGAACTGTCTGAACAGACAGACTGCTAGCTATTCGTCCGGTCCGGACTCCGGACGCAAGGCACGTGGTGAAGAAAAAAGTCCTTACTCCTTAGTCGGTGGGCAAAATAAGAGGTTCGTATCCGTAGCTTCGGAAGAAAATTTTTCTACGCGTAGTTTGAGCACTGACATAATTCAATTCTATTATAGCTGTTTCAATGGTTTTACTTACAAGTCTACTACTAGGACACCAAGCTACTAAAAATTTGTACTATTCAATTTATTTCCTTTTACACGAAAAGTTAAATTTTCTGCGCTTTGTGTTGTTCATATTGGTAAATCATTACTTGCTAATAACCGGTTTAAAATACCTATTCCGCTATTGAGGCTATTGCTTTCATACATCGGGCAGTAATTTCACTCTAATTTGGAGCCTCTAACCGAACATTCTTACCCTTATTCCATCTGGTCCCACTCTCGATGTTGCTTGAACTTGCCGCATTACAATTTTTATAGTTTCCACAATTTTGCCTTTCAATAATAATGCAACGAATCCAAATATTTCTGTTTTTGCACTGCATATGTCAATACTTCCAGTGGTACTACAGAAACGCGACTGCACAAGACCCGATCTCCTGGTCGACTGCAGTCGTGCAACGTTGACATTAACATACAATGGACCATTGCAAGTCTCCAGCTACTCTGGTTCCCATAATAAAGAGAAGAATTTGCATTGACGTACAGCTGGATCGACCTCGTTGCCAATGTCAGATATAAAAAAAAACTATAAATAAAATAAAAATTTGCATTGACGTACATCTGTGACACCCTCGTCCCCCTAACAATGAATTATCTATTCTTACTTCACTTTAGTCGAGCCATAAATCGACGACGCATCACGCGGGAATGCGTCAATAATGAACAATAGAATAACACGCCAGAACATAAGGACTTGCGTGAGGGTTATGGTAAGTCGTAACTCCTCTGCAAGTTAATGCATACGAAATTGGTGCTTTGGTTGTACCTATACTACTTCTATGGGACAAGGCAAGAAAAATATGATAACACGACAAAAATCCACCCGCTGCTGTCAGAATTTTATGAATCCAGAACACGATGAACTTCATATACGCTCTTGGTAGCTTGCAGTTTGACGCATCCTTGCATCGAATTAATGGAAAAAATCAAGCCCTAATGATATATATCAATAAGGATTGATACAATTGAACATAACGATCGTGTACTTGGAACATAACGATCGTGTCAAATTGTAGCTACCTTTTCAAGAATCATACTAGCTTAGAGTTAACCCAAATCACACATATCCACACACGTGGTCCTTATATTAAGTCAATTGAAACGAAGATGCACAAATAACACTCAAAAATTTACAGAAAGAATGGGAATCATTTGTTTTCTAATCCATTGAATGAATGACGCACTTCTACGTTGTTACTTGACTTGCACCAGAGATAAGAGCTTTTGAAATAGCTGGGAACATGGAGAAATTTGCATTCTAGTTGGCAATTAAAGCATTATTCGTTAAATAACAGCATGGAAAATTTCCTAAAACTCATCACAATGAAATAATCAAAATATCGTACACCACAATGAAGACCAAAGATGAGACCGTAGAGATCTTGATTGCGATCCTGAAACACACTCTTATTTCAATTAGGCATGTACTCCCACAAAAAAAAAAGGAAATGTGAGCTAAATCATCAGGCCAAACTTGCCACTTATGTAGATATTAGCTTACCGAGTATCTGGATTAGCTTACAGATACTTCTGCTTATCGAGATGCAAATGAAGATATTCATAATTCGAGCCGATCTTCTTCAAATGGCATATAATTTCACTAACGGCAAACAATTTCATGAACTGAAAAGCTGCACACCAGCCGAGTGAATCAAATTTCAATTTCAAGGCAGCATCGAAATATTCGACAGTTTCATGGACACCATTTCCTAATATATCTGCAATTATTACCAAAAGTAAGCAGTAACAATGCGTTCACAAGACACAACTGCCAACTTTTATAACGATTCACGGTGGACCAAATCAAAAAACTGAACGCTGGCTAACGAGAGATACACACAAAAACTATTCTTTCAACTTAAAACCCCAAAATTATATAAATAATGAAAAGAACTACACGAAAATCACAGGTCTGCACTCACAACTTCACTGGCAATATCATGAGCAATATCATCAAACTAGGGTGTGCACGTGTCTTTTTGTGCACAAGTATAAAAAGTTACGAAGTTATGATAATCCTGCCCAGCTGGTAATTTGTTAATAGCACGAACTGGCAATGCAGCATCATCAGAGTCCCTTGCTCTTGAGAAAAGCTGCGTTGTTGGGCTGCCTGCCGAGAAACTCTACCAGCATGTCCATGGCATCGACGGTGTTACCGCGCTCCAGGATCAGGCGACGGTACTGCTTGCCGACGCTCGCATCCAGCACCTTACCAGCGAACTTGGTGTCGAACATGTCCATGCTGAACACCTCGGACCACTGCAATGTACACAAAAGGCGTATGAATAATCAACCATACACAACATAATCAATCATTTTACGTATGCATAATCAATCGTCGTAGGGTAAGTAATGAAGCAGCCACAGGATCATGATGAATTAAGCTAAATTGAATACAAAGATCAAGAGCTTCATAGAGTGCGGTATCATGTTGTGGGATGTAATGAACAAACTAAATTTTAATTTAAACACTGAAATGCAATCTAAACATCTTATTCACTAATTTAATGCAATTTACATAAAAAATGATAATCAGAGGCGCTAAAGAAAAAAAACAGGAATAAATTATAGAAGGGAAGGTGCAAAAGATGTAATAATACTGAGTCAAGTTACTAGTAGCGATGGGAATCAATGTCAAAAAATATATGTAGAAGGGTACTAAGGAGAACAATATAGGGTTCCAGCTGAATTTTTATATAAATTCAATTTTTAATATAATTTCAAATATTCAAGGACCGCTAGAATCGTTACAGACGTTTCGGCTCATAATACTGGTATACAGGGTTAGTTACTGGCACACAGGGTTAGTTACTGGCACACAGGGTTAGATACTGGCACACAGGGTTAGGTACTGGTACACAGGATCATTATACATGCATATGCACTTACGAGATATCCATAATACTGAGCGTCGTAGCCTCCTCCGACATGACCGAAGCTAGCAGGCATGTTGGTGTTTGGAACAACAGCAAATCCAGTAATTTTCTTGTGTAATTCAGCGAACAGAGCTGCCGTGTCTACACTCTGTAAGGTAGATTCAAGTAAATTACAAAATAGGTTCAAATTGTAGGGAATTATTAGAAAAAAACAATCCACGCAGTAAAATGATGGTATCAAATTAAGCATGCAGGTTTTCAACAAGTTCCACTGAGCATGTCTGTGGTCAAGTATTTTTGGATTCATTTGAAGACTGTACTATATTACATGAGTGTACTTGCTATAAGGTTATTCAACGTATGATAAATTGATACAACTCATTTCAGCGCATTAATCACACAAAACATTGGTATAACCGTCACATTATATCTCTCTCGGCCAAATCATTTCAAAAGCCCTCTATGAGTTGCTTAGTAATTTAAATTTACATATACAAATAGACGTGGAAATACAAATTTACGTGAATTGCGCAACAGAGAAAAATTTCCATATCAAATGCCAGTAGTGGAGCAAGACGAACCTCTCGTGAATGGATTTCCTGGTCGAATGTAGCGAGGGCAATCTGCCTCATGTTAACGAGCCCGGCGTTAGCTTTACGGGAGGTGGCCAACTTCTGCAGTAGCTCGTCAGGAATTGCTTCTCCTGTCTGCTCAACACATTAAATCAATTTGTAATAAGATGAAAATCAAAACAACAAGACGTTTTTAGTTATTTTTAGGTGCTGGTAGAGGATCTTAATAAAGGCTCAAGACTATCCATGCGATGCAGTGGGGATAAATAGGATGTTTAGTGACACACTCGGATTTTATTGCCAGAATTTCAAGAAAGGTAGAGCGAAACTACCTGAGTATTTCAAGTATATGAAAGAAAAAACTTCAAAACATATTAGTTTAACATTAAATTGATACCCGTCAATATATAAGTATCATGGTTTCAGTTGAACTTGGGAATTGTTATTCCCTAACATCGTAAGGAGAAATGAACTGTTAGATGTAGAGAACATTATTGCAAGTAAACTAAACACAAATGCTTTGGTTAGTCAAAGACGTTTAAGCAAGACATTTGAAGCTCAGTATCGCCATCAGCTCATAAGCTCGTGAGAAGACAATAGAATATCAAACATCGAAGGATCCTCCCATACAACAGAGAGATAAGCCCTCCAACAGGAAGCAGTAAATAACCTTGTAATGGGCGCTCATGAGCGCAAGAGGCTCCTTGTGCCAAACCCAATTTTCGAGCATCTGTGACGGAGCCTCGACGAAGTCACGAGCTACAGCGGTGCCGCAGAACATGGCGATGTCAACACGACTGCATACGTTGTGCATCACGTGGCCAAACTCGTGGAATAAAGTCTCGACCTCGGAGTGCTCCAGCAGCGCCGGCTTCTCGGCACTCGGTTTGCTGAAGTTGCACAGCATGGCGCATACTGAGACCTGGGAGCATCAATGAAGTTTCTGGTTTATGATCATGTAGGCTGATGCAGCAATAAAGAATGAAGATCAATACAAAGTACCCACATAACGTTACTGGGTTCGGCAAACGTGAGCTACGGCAAGATTTCTCATTCAAGTTAACAAGCGAAATCATCTTCAATCTAGATAAATGATATTTATCAACAAAGCAAAGTTATACCATATAGACAGTGTACTAAGAAACTTTGCATTATTTATTCATGAATAGGTACTGGTGAACTTACCATTATTATATCAGAACAACTTGTGATCTCGTGATAATTTTAAACAGTTACAGTAAAGGCAGAAATTTTCAAAGCTCTAATCCAACCAGCCCTATGTTACACAAAACTATCACGATTATCAATGGGGCAAAAATGCACAAGATGTTATTATACAATGATTAGTGAGATGATTATTGACAAGATTAATGACAAGATTAATGACACGATTGATGACGCGATTAATGACACGATTAATGGCAGGATTAATGACATGATTAATGCCATGATTAATGACATGATTAATGGCATGATTCCTGACATGATTAATAACATGATTAAAGACATGCTTAATGACCCGATTAATGACATGATTATTGACAGAATTATTGAGACATCATGCAAGGTGCTAGCAAGTTTAATGACACGATTAATGACACGATTAACGACACTATTAATGACAGGATTAATGACATGATTATTGACAGAATTAATGAGACATCATGAGAGGTGCTAGCAAGCCAGACCTGGCGTTCAGAGTTGGGCTCGGGCCGACAAGTTGGCTGGAGCGGGAAGACGGCGGCATGGCTGTACTTCCCAGGGCGAGGGTGCAGGTCTAAGAAAAAGTAACCGAGCAAGTCTGCTGTTTCAGCGTCACTCACTGAATACTGGACAACAGGGAGCAAGAAATCATTATCACTCACATAGCAATGTATAGGAAAACAATTAAATCCAGAAGAATAGCAAATCCAGAAGAAAAATAACTTAAATTATTCAATTTTTTTCAATTCAAGTGATCACGGAAGTTCAAATAATACCAAATGTTGAACAATATATACAACTTAGCATACAATAACAGGGGATTTGATTTTTTCCTTAGATGAGCCACCAGCTTATATAAATACCAGCTCACATATATATTATATAAAATTTATATTCCTGGTTTATCACAAATATTTTGAATGATATTCTGAACCATTTTCCTTATTTTCATGAGGTTATTTAAATTAAAAAATTGCAATCTATTATAAAAAAGATTTGCCACCCACCATAGAGACGTCCTGATGCCAGACAGCAGCGTCATCAACCTTGGTGAACGAGACGCTCAGCAGCTTCTGGTAGATCTCAAACATGCCACTCAGCACGCGCTCGAGCGGGAAGTATTCGCGCAGCTGACAAAAAGATCATTCATTAATCAATGCAATGAAGGGTAATTTTCAATTTAAAAAATAGAGAAGGAGAATATTTTGTAAACTCAAATGTAGATAGGGATTTGAGTTTCCATGTTAAATATTTCATTCATGCAGTCACAGTTTTTATCCGAAGTATCAACTGGGTGATAAAACACAATGACAGCGCAAATGAATTTGGCATGAAACCAAAATGGTAATCAGAGAAGGTTTTGATACTTTATTAACTATCGTCAATGCTGCATAAGATGCCACTCGGCAGAAACTGTACTTAACTCGCCGCTCGTCAATAAAAACTGTATAATACTGGCCAGAATTACGATTTGTTAAGTTGGATTACCACATAATACTAAGGAGCTTCGTCAATCACGCTAGAAACTTGTGGTTCAGTTTTATTTAAAAAAATAGATTGATTCTTTTGAAGGCTGGTGACATCAGTGCTGTGGGGAGAGAAGAAAGTGGCATTGACGGAAGTTTTTTCCCATTTAAAGACCAATGCAGTAGTTTTTCAAAGCATAGAAAAAACATTGAACATAAATAGGGTCAAATTAAAGTTGCTTCTTACAATGGTGTGATCGACGGCATATTTCTTCTTCTCGACCATGTCCATGTAGTAGCGCATGTCCCAGAGCTCCAGCTCTCCCTCAAACTTCATACCGAGCTCAGTGAACTGCAATTCAAGGGTTCTAGAGACAGCTATCTTTTCTTCATTTAGAGAAGCAGTATTGTCAAAATTACAACTTTATTAATACAAAACTATTTTTTTACAAAAATTAAGTTCAGGTACCTCTTCTTGTTTGAGTTGAAGCATCTCTTTTCTTCATTTAGAGAAGCAGTATTGCCAAAATTACGACTTCAGTATTACAAAACTACATTTTCACACAAATTAAGTTCAGGTACCTCTTCTTGTTTGAGTTGAAGCATCTCTTTTCTTCATTTAGAAAAGCAGTTTTACACAAATTAAGTTTAGGTACCTCTTCTTGTTTGAGTTGAAGCATCACATCTCTCTCCTTGAGAGCAAGCGGTTCCAGTTTGGCATGCAGATCTGTGAGGAAGTCAGCCACAGCTTCAGTGGTCTTGGCCATGCGGTCACTGAGTATGAAGGCTGCGTGTGTTGGGAAGCCAAGAAGCTGTGCTGCCTCATGGCGAATTCTCACAAGCTCTTCCAGCAGCGGCGTGTTGTTTGACATGCACCTAGAATATAATATAAATATATACAAGGACATTGGTAGATGCAAATTCAAACCAAATTCATCAGTCTTCATTAGCTAATACAGACAAGGTTACAATTACTTACATAATGCTTGGTCAAGATAAAAAAAGGATAATTATAATCAAACTGAGGCCTACTTCATTTCAAGTGAGAGATATCATGACACCATAAAAGAATAGATGCAGAAGACAACCATACTTCTGATTAGCAGCGGTGATCATGGCTTTGCGAGTCTCAGGCAATCTACACTTCTTCATCACAGGGAATAGGTGATTGTATTTGATGGTGACCTCCAGCAGTCCATCTTCACCCTGATATCAGTTAAAAAATAAATTATTCATCAATGCAAGCCAGAAATTGGTCAAAAATAGATGAGGATGCTTCAAAAATGTTAAAAAATAAGGTTCATATATTATTTCACTGTTTATAACGCGCTAAGGAGATTATATTTTAATGTAGGAGTTAGTGTGCTACTAGACTACAGAAGTATAACTCTGAGTTTGTAAGTACAACTTCAACTTTCACCAACCCATGTTTTAAATTGCCATCTTTTTCTTCAGAACTGCTTTATAAACCATCTTTCTTCAAGGATTTCAACTGAGTTTGTGTTTTAATTTTCATCTTCACCTGTACTAGTAGATGTTGATATACTGGTACTATCTGTTTAAATCTTATGTTCACATCAATCTTTTCATTATGTACCCTTCCACTTATTTGCTTACTAATAAAGTTGACATATATCCATCTTATCTACTAGGAGGACCAAGTAAAAACGTAAAATAACATTCACTCAAGTAGTTCTTTGAATGCTTAAATGAAATTTAAATATTATTTAAATTTTATCATTTACTTATGAAAAAAGTAGTTTTTCATTCAGTTTGAAATGTTTGGCACAAAGAATGCTGAAAAGAAATGTAAAGAATGGATAACTTTCAAAAAGCACCAGCAAATACAAGCAAAGTATGTGCATGCAGTAGTAGTAATCCAAGCACTAGGAGGCAAAATGAAGGTACACTTAAATTTACTTCAGAAGAAAGGCATTGAATTTTAAATGATGGAATTTACTTGGAAAACTTCCACCATAAACTGCCAAGCATTCAAAAATAAAATTATCATAATATTAGGGAATGTAGGAGAATTCCGATGAGGACTCATCTCTTTGAAAATCCAATTTATTCCCTGAATCCTGTTTAATGAACCAATGGCCAATAGAGTTGATTGATAAGATAGCTTACCTCTGGAAACTCTTTGATAAGATCTTCAGGCAGTCCAACAAGGTCCTCCTTCTTGAAGTACAACTTAGTGTCATCCTCATTTAGATTTGAACTGAATTTTATACTCAGTTCAGACTCCTTAGTTTTAAGCTCCTTGATTTTAGTCTGAATTTCAGGTGATAAATGCAATCCTGCAAATGCAAGGAAGAAAATACAAAAGAAATTCTTCTATTTTTGACAATCAACCATTAGAACACATTAAATGAAATGAAGATTTACAAAATGCTGAATTGATGGTTTCATAAAATGAGATTCAGTTTGATACCTTTCGATTTTTGGAATTTCAGTCCCTTCAGCTACTAGTACTTTGTAACCAAAATTCAAGGAAAAGGAGCACATACAAAGAAAGCAGCGTAATTGCTCCCATATGGTAATCAGGCATGAGAAAAGTGATAAGTAAACATTGCATGAATAACATTCATGATTACTCTTCAAGGGATTATGAAATTTGGCATCACTCACCATATCTTTTCCCTTTAACAATGAGTTTCTCAACGAATCGTTTCTGTTCAGCCCGAAGACTTGCCAGATCACTTTTTTGCACCTGCAGGAGCCGCTCAAATATATCGCTCCTCATGCTGTTCAGAGAAAATTTAATGAGCATTTATTAAGATATAGTATACTCTACTCTTGTGAAAATCCTATGGAAATGATTGGCAGTGAAGCTAAAATAAAAACTGCAATGAATAAAGAAAGAGTTGCATTGAATAAACATAATTCTTAAATTAAATTACAATTTGACAAGATAACATGATAATGCTATTAATTTTTATTTTCAAGCAAGTATTTTGCAGTCTGTAGAAAAACTTTGTAATAGGTGGTTAAATGAGATCAATCAAAGCTGTTCAAACATCATGAACTAAACTGCCCTTAAATTATTCTGATAATTGAATATGTGTATAGGAAAGAGTACAGTTTACAAACTGATATACACTTACTTGAGAGCAACATCAAATTCTTCCATTTTTTCCTCTGCTTTTGAAGATGCATCTCTGACCAACTTGTCAGCAACACAGTGCTGAGGCATGTCCAGTACGGCTCCACGCGTCCTAAACACACGTTGTAGTTCCTCTAAAGGCTTTATAATGGAATGAGATGAAATGTTATTAGAGAACAAGTATGCAAGATGCATGCACGTACATAATCAATAATCCAACAAATAAGATTTATTTATTCCCATTGATAGAATTTTGTTATTTTTTATCATTTCTGTTAGAATAAATGGCAATCTAATTTGATAGATCATTTTTACTTATTAGAATATCAAAATTAAATGATAAATGTCAACCATTACTAGAAGGTATGATTAAATCAACAGCATTAATGTCATTCACTAGTTTTCCAGAGAATAAATTGCTAAGTAAAAGAAGAAAGAAAATATATATCATTTACCAAAGAAGATTTGTAAAAATGGCATAGAGCAACACATTTTTTTTAGCATGTATATGATGGTGTAATATAGTAGGAAAAATATTGCAATGCAAAGTCTTAATACTGTTTGAATAGTTTTTAAATATTGCAATTTCACAGAAATTTTTATATATCAATACTTCATGGCTGCAATTCTAAACTTTTCCTAGCAGACAAGCAATGAACATGCATTGTTTACAACTCAACAATGCACTTCACAGCACTTGCTATCAAAGCACCTCTCAAGTATCAAGTAAATACTCAATCTGCTATTTTCCATGCAACAAAGGGTTGAATTAACCATACATACAATGCAATTTATTTACCTTTGCAATTTTTTCATAGTCAGCCTTGTCCAAAGGGACAGAACCAACTTGGTCTGCAATTTTTGTTAAGTCAGCAATGAGATTTTTTGTATCTTCCTCTATTTGTGCCGGGGTACATTTGGTCAAATCCCAATTACCAATAACTCCCTTCGGCACAGCCATACTGACTAAAGTGCGACCTGAATAAATTATCTGAAAAATAAAAAGATTTGCACTTTAATCAATTATTCCCTTTCAAGATTTAATGCATTTAGATGTCTTGCAATAATTAAAACTTCTTTTACAATTGTCATTGAGAATAACTCTGTAAATGGCAAAAAACACAGAAGCTACCAAGTCACACAAAATACGCAAGAACAGTTCAAATATGTTATAAATATCCACTCACTTTAGACTTTGTGCTTTTAATAAATAAACCAACACAATGATTGGTCATAACATCTGATGCAAAATGACTGGCAGCCCTACTGTGACTAGCACAGCTGAAAATTAGTCTTAAAAACATATCTGAAAAGTAGCTTATTTCAATTAAATCTAGGATTAATCTATTAAGAAAATTTCATCAAGAATTTAAAAGCAAAGAAAAATCCACAAAAATTCATATCTTATAGAAAATGTTTTGAAAACCAGCTCAATTGTCAGTTCGTAGAATCTAGAATCACAAATCACAAGTCACAAATAAATACATTGAAAGCACAGAATGAAATTGAAACTTAAATATACAAGTATTAGAAGGAGCAAAAAAACTATCTATTAACAATTTCTAGGGGATAGGAGCTAACAGCTGAATTCAAACTGGGCCTAAGTTTAATGATGTACAATGATTCTAACATGCGCAAATCGGAAGTCCCAGAGGTGGAAGCTAACACCCTAAAGTCACTGTCAGATCAGGGACATCACACTGCTTGGCGTGAGCGTGTACAGCCGAATGAGGGGGGGGCGATAGCAACTGTCCGGTTCTACAACTCCTGCCCTTATGCTCAGAGACCCTGGAATAAATATTGCATGACGTCATCCCAAAGGACGCACATGCACATCGTGCACAACAATATTGATAAACCAGGGATGATCATATATGAACAGGGAGCATATCTTTATATCTAAATTGTTTACCAGCACAATATGGAAATTGACATTTGGGAAGTATCTATTGAATAAGACTTTTAATTCTCTTGACATAGCTTCAGACGCAGGGCCAAAGTATGGAAAAGAACAATAAATAACTTTATCAAGTGTTTTCAATTAATTCTCTCTTTTTGTCCCCAGTGTTTGAATGTTAGATTGATTCAGATCAGTGGAATACTAAAGCCAGTTAGTCATTTTTGTGCCAAGTCATCTTCTTCATGGGTTGTTATTGACCAAGGCAGATTTGCTTTTTTGACCTAGTGCCTTTTGCTGACTAACCTGCTGCAATAAATGAACCTGCTTTCTGGCTATGCTGATATCAAGACTGACCTGTTGCTGAACTGCTGATAATGCTTTTCTTGGCTCTTTAAATAGGTGAGTAAAAGGAATACTCTTGCCACGCATCTCAGTCCTAAATTTTAATTATTGAATGTTATCAGTAAATGTTTGTACATACCATCAACCAGGGCTACTCGGGACGATTTCGATTGTTTTTCATTCGTAACT
This sequence comes from Hyalella azteca, assembly GCF_000764305.2. Classification (NCBI taxonomy): domain Eukaryota; kingdom Metazoa; phylum Arthropoda; class Malacostraca; order Amphipoda; family Hyalellidae; genus Hyalella; species Hyalella azteca. The sequence goes on along the minus strand of NW_025938218.1, from coordinate 26,570 downwards.
TCTTATCATAAAACATTTTATAAACAAGTTTAGCCTCATTTCAAAGCTCTTTGCAACGGCTATCACATGGCTTCTCCAAAAAAATTCCATATGCTACCGTCAAACGGGGTAATAAGGGACGGTTTTGAGCATTTTTTGTTGATAACTTCTTACCATGAAACATTTCAGAAACAAGTTTGGGCTCATTTTAAAGGTCTTTGCAAGGGCTATCATATGGCATCTCCAAAAAAATTCTATATGCTATTTGTAAGGTTCTAGATGCAATATAAATGAACCCTGAATTAATCTGGAAATGGAGTAAAAAGGGACACAAGAAATAACTACTAACAGTACTCTGAAGTCCTCCTCTTTCATTGTAGATGATGTAGATGTAAAATAAATGACATTTTCTGTGATTTTTACTTGTTTTTCTTTATTGATATGACATTACTGTATCCATGGACATGCCATTGAGCATTGACAATGACCTTGTCCACTGCAAGCTTCATATCAGCAGCCATGTAGCATCTCTTCTGTGTCTGTAAGCTTACAGGATGGTTAGTAATTTCGCACAATTTTAATTGAGTCTAGTGATTTTACTATAACAAAAAAGATCGTGAAAAACATACCTGAAACAGAAAATAATGTTCTAGTGACAACCATCATATGTTTTGAAGAAATAAATCATAGTTTAGGTCAATTACTTTTCAGTCCATGATGCCCGGTGCACAATTCTATATATAGCATTCTATGTACAATTTTGTGACGACCGATGATGCACTAATTTTTTGATGAGTGAATTTTTTTCACCAAATGAGGTAAATGTAATCAAAATTCTTTGTTGTTAATTAATTTTTTGTTAACTGGAGCCTTTGCTAGCTGAGGTTCTACTGTAAATGCATTTTTAAGGGTGTCCCTAATTACCTCGGGGGGTGTCCCTTTTTACCCTGTCACACGGAAATGGCTGCCATTTTTTTTTAATGAGATGGGCAAGTTCTGTCAATTACGTTTTCAAGCCAACACCTGGGTGCAAATTTATGCAAGTAAAATCTTTGAATATTGTTGCCAGAAGGCATTATTGCTTTTCTCCACTCAACCCATCTGTGTCATTAACCACTTTTCATACTCAATGCATCCTTTTGTTTCATATCGTTTCAGAACAGAGGTAATAATTAAATTCCATTCAAGCCAAGTTTAATTCAGTAACTAAAATGCTGCCAAGACAGTTAAATGCATCAAGTTAATTCTGCAATACTGTTGGGTGAGTGAAGCTGTTCCTAATAATGTATATATATATGTATGTCTTCCGTAATACTGCATTTTTCACATCTTTTTAACCGTTGCATTATTTATCTGTATTAATTGAGCACAACCCTACCAAAATTTAGTAAACTTTGTTGCAAGTGTTCATAGACATAATGGTGATGCGGTCCTTGTTTTACCTATATAACTAACTATAACTTTACCTATATAATAACTTGCATTATTGTGTCAAATCTACTTCCAATGTTGTTTGCTTTGTGTTTATTAATTATGATTTTTGCACCAATAACTCTTGCAATCTAACTTACTATGCTAAATTATCAGTCTTTAATTTCCTAAATGTTTGTTCATTATTCAGTTGTAGCATGATTGCTTCAAGGTAATCTCTAAACTTAGGCATGATCGATTGTAACCTGTTTTGTATCATAGCCACATTATGCTCAGTATATTTCATTTGTAATTTTTATATCTTTCAGCTGTCTGAGGACCTTATGTGCCATTGCCCATCCTGTGCTCCCTATTCCATATCACTAGTTACCAAGCACCAAGTCCCATAGACCTAAAGCACTATAGGCAATATTGTCTCTGTACATTCATCGGCATGTCAGTTGTATTTTAAAATCCCATAATAAAGCAGAACTCTTCTGGCAACTCTTTACTTACACCATTATTAGACTAATTCAGCTTCACTTAAGTGGGTTACAAGTTAATCCCCCCGCAGCATACACGGGAACAATATGGCAAATATTTTTTTGCTCCAGACCTTAGCAGCTCGGTACTTTTCCAAAATCGCACTTTTCACACTATTTTCAACGATTTTTAAAAGATAGTATATGCTTGATTTCTTGACTAGCTTTATACATAATAGATACCGTAGTCAAAATTTTGAAGTTTACACCACTATTTTTAGTTTTGCAATATTTTGATTAGTTTAGCTGCTATAACATTTCTACGAAATATGGGATGCCCGTTTCTATTTACCTTGCCCGTCCCTTTTTACTCCATTTGACGGTATTTGTAAGGTGCCAGAAGCAAAAAATGAGTGTCCCGAGTAGCCCCGTCGAACGGGGCTACTCGGGACACCTGGAATAAAACTTCATTTCAAAACATTTTAAGCATGCAGAGTGTACTCATCCACTACTAACAGTACTCTGAAGTCCTCCTCTTTCATTGTAGAAGATGTAGAGATAGAATAAATGACATTTTCTGTGATTTTTACTTCTTTTTCATTTATCGATATGATGTTACCATTGTTACCATATACATTAATTACCGTATTATTGATGCGATATTACCGTATCCATGAACATGCCATTGAGCATTTACAACAACCTTGTCCACTGCAAGCAGCCCCCTCAGGGGGGGACTTCTGTTGCGTGTCTGTGCTCGTCAGAAGTCCTATGGGATTTCGCGTTCCTAGGGGGATTGTTCCTGAGCGCCCCACCGCTGAGTTCGCGGTGTCTGACTAGGTCTCAGTTGTGGGGTTGTTATCAAGTAGGTAGGATTCCTTACATTTCCCTTCTCTGTCTCTCTTGTGCGGGCAGCCGATGTCCCGTGTAAGCAACCTCTTGTTCGAGTGTCTTCATTTCTGTTGCTTTTCACCTGTCCCTCCTTGTCACTTCGACTCTTTGAGATGCTACAGCTGCTTCTTTCAAGCCACCTTCAGCGGGCTGGACAATTGAGACCTTCTGCCCCTTGTGGGTGATGAATAATTGAGACCTTCCACCTCTATGGTGATGTTCATCTTGACTTTCGGTGCAAGATAGCTAAATAGCTGAAGTGCTAGTAAACATTTGACCACTAAACTAACCACCCCCACTGCAAGCAGCAGCCTTGTCCACTGCATATCAGCAGCCTTATAGCATTTTTTCTGTATCTGTAAGCTTACAGGATGGCTAGTAATTTCACACCATTTTAATTGGGTCAAGCGAATTTATTCTAAAAAAATATAACTCAGTACTCACTGCAGTGAGTGACAGAGATTGCATTTTCTCGTTGACAAAAAAATGACGTGACAGACGGACATGGCGAGCACAATAGTGCATTTTTTCCATAAATGAGAAATTGCCCTAAAAAGATCATGAAAAACTTACCTAAAACAGAAAGGAATGTTTTAGTGACCACCATCATATGTTTTGACAAATAAATCATAGTTCAGGTCAATCACTTTTCATTCTATGATGCCTGGTGCACAATTCTATATATGACATTCTATGCACAATTTTGTGATGACCGATGATGCACTAATTTTTCGATAAGTGAAATTTTTTTGCTGAGCAAGGTAAATGTAATCAATATTCTTTGTTTTTAATCAATTTTTTTCTTAACTGGAGCCTTTGCTAACTGAGGTTCTACTGTAACTGCGTTTTTGGGCATATCCCAAATAGCCCTGGAAGGCTGGGGGTGTGTCCCGAGTAGCCCCGCTCCGCCATTTTTTTAGGATTGGGGTAAGTAAATTCTGCAAATAAAGTTTTCATGCTGACACTTGTCTGCCACTTTTTTCTAAACAAAATTTTTTAATACGGCAAATATTTTTATACTACACTTTACAGATCTTAAGCAGAAGTAACTTTTCAAAATATCATTTTTCACCATTTTTTTCAGGAATTTTCCAAAGCTAGTAAATGTAGTATTTTTTAACTTCCTTTATACTACAGAGGTAAGAAAAATATTGACATTTATGCCACTTTATCCCTTTTGTGACTGACGGGACTGTGACGTCCCGCTCAATGTTTTACTCCATAACTTGCATACAGCGTACCATTCGAGGCATAGCTAACAACAGGGACACATGAGTAACACTACTGTGCTTATGTCAACTCAAAAGTAATTGACTGACGGGACTGTGACGTCCCGCCCAACGATTTACTCTATAACTTGCATGTAGCGCTAAATTCAAGGCATAGCTAACTACAGGGACATATTAGAAACACTCCTGCGCCTACATAGGGTAAACGCGGTATATTCCGACACATTAAGGACGCATCGAGAAATGAAAAACTATTAAAAAAACGTATGCGTTACATAAGTTCTGTTGCCTTCACATGACTCTCAAAACACTTCACTACGCGTCAGCAACGATGAAACGTCACAAAATGTTGCCATATTTATTAAAAAGCCTGGCTTTGAATTAGAACACTAACGAATATTGAACACTACTTAATTACGTTTTAATTAACAGCTATTAGGCTTTTAATTAAGCAAATTTCAATTTTTGTACAAAGCTTTGAACAATCTGTGTGTGCCCAATTCAAGTTGTGTCGGAATTAGTTTTCATGTGTCGAAATCCAACATCTCAACTTAATCATCTATTAATTTATTCACAACTCAAAATCAGCGAATACAAGTATACTTAAAGGATTCCTAATATATTCACAGACGTATTTAAAAGTCTCAAACCATAATGTTCTTCCTATAAAAACAGTTATTCACTATTTGGTAGAGCCATGTCAACTGTCAAATTTGACACATTTTTCGATGATCTCACCACGTGGCATGCATTGTCTCTCTTTGGATCTCAATATTTTCCCGCTAGCATAGTGGCAAACCAGAGCTCTTTTAGAATCAGTTCATTTTTAATTTCCTCATTTACTCGAGATTTAATCAAATTTCTTAAGTATTATAATGTTGGTATCCAGGATACTTTACTGGTCTTAGTGGTCTACTTATAGGACTCAAAAATGAACTTGAGGGAGAGTCTAAAAAACTCTCTGCTTTGCCACTATGCCCGCTAGATGACCAAGACCTAGTGTTTTTGCAGTATTTCGACACGCAAATGTATGACGTCACCATTTCAACCATCAATGAACGCATGGAACTAAAACAAAGCTTAATATAAAGGAAAAGCTGGAGAGGTGACAGAATTACCTACGATGTCGGAATATACCGCGTTTACCCTATATATGTCCACTCTAAAGGAATATTAATAAAGGTTTTTTGGGATATGTTATTATAGGTATAAGCTATTACACGCGTTTGCCAAAGGAAGTTTGTGATATTATTCAACTACTAACAAAAAATATTACGAAAATATTTTTTTATCAAAATCAGTGATATCGCAAATTGTGTCAGTCAGTGTCACGGTCACCTCAGTTGGAACCATATACTACCGGGATTTTCTAGTCCCAAATATCTAATTTTTACCATTAACATATATTTAATTATTTTTTACGGAGATGCAATATTCAGTCCAAGTTCATGATGATTCTGTAGAAAAATGCGAATAAAAAATTGTAGAACTCATTGCCGTCACGAAAGGGTTAACAAAGTCACAAACCAGAGATATTTTTAGAATCAGTTCATTTTTAATTCCCTCATTTACCCAAGATTTATACCAATTTCTTATGTATGATGGTGCTGGTATCCAGGATACTTTACTGATCTACTTATAAAACTCAAAAATGAACTTGAGGGAGAGTCTATAAAACTCTCTGCTTTGCCACTGTATGCCACTATATTTAGTTTTGCAATATTCCAACTAGTTTTGCAACTAAAACAGTTTTATGCCGAGTCAGAGGACTGTCTGCCCCGAGTGCAACCTAGTAATAGGGTAAACGCGGTATATTCCGACACTTTAAGGACGCATCGAGAAATGAAAAACTATAAAAAAAAAAAAACGTATGCGTTACGTAAGTTCTGTTGCCTTCACATGACTCTCAAAACACTTCACTACGCGTCAGCAACGATGAAACGTCACAAAATGTTGCCATATTTATTAAAAAGCCTAAAGGAAAAACTAGAGAAGTGACGGAATTACCTACGATGTCGGCATATACCGCGTTTACCCTACATAATAGTGCAACCTCTTCCCTGACTCATAACTTCGTGCATAGTGGCAAACTAGAGCTTTTTTAGAATCAGTTCATTTTTAATTTCCTCATTTACTCAAGATTTAAACCAATTTCTTAAGTATGATAATGCTGGTATCCAGGATACTTTACTGGTCTACTTATAGGACTCAAAAATGAACTTGAGGGAGAGTCTAAATTCTAAAAAACTCTCTGCTTTGCCAGTGCCACTATGACTTTGTGATCATAGGAACTGCTCAAGTTAATGGTTGAGGAGGTCAGGAGGCCAGCTCTGCCGCATCTGCCATAGCAGGAAGCGTCTAGCCTCTTAGTCTGCCTCTACCCTCTAGGCCTCTGGGCTCTGGCCCTCTGCCAGTCTGCCCTCTGGCAGCTAGCCTGAGTAGCCTCTAGGGGTGGCACTTTTAAATGCAATAAGTATAACAACAATGAAAAGAGGAAATAGAAATAAGATAAGTAAAAAGATTTAGAAGTGAATATTATAAAAAATAATGATATAAATAAATACAAAAAAAAATAATAATAATAAATAAATACACACGAAAAAATAATAATAAAAGAAGAGAAAAAAAACCGGCAAACCTTTGTGGGAGAAAGCCAGTTGGGTTTTCTAAAGAAAAAAAATTAATTTATGATGGATTACACAAAGATTTTATAACTTTAAGTGGTTTAAGGACTTATATTGCAAAATTAACCGGTTATTTCACGGAACGCTACTCAAAAGCTCAAACAAGGGCTTTCGCTTCCAACGCAACTTACTCTCTCCGTCACTGCGCAATGTTGCCCCGTATGATACGGTTCCGTTAATGCTGACACGTTGCCGTCTACCTACTAGAAAATCTCTGATCCATTGGAGAACATTTCCCTCCATGGTTGAACTACATAAGGTTGACCCACGTGAAGTTCCGTCTTTCAGTTCAGCTTTCTTATTAAGTCACGTAGATCGTAAAACGTAAACAAATCCGTCAATTCCATGACTGATTGGTCGACTGGTTTGATCGCATTTCGGTGATTGGTCAATGCCTGTGACGTCACTGAGATCAGTGACGTCACAGGCGAACAAAGAACTACATCCGCAAAAATGGGCTTCTGATGGGTCAACCTTATACTAGTTTAACCATGATTTCCCTCTTTTCAAAGACTTTCCCTATACGCAATAGCCTCTCATGCGGAACTCTGCCAAACGCTTTGGCAAAATCGAGTTACACTGCATCCAATGGTTCCCTCTCGTCCAGCAAAGAAGTTCAATCATTCAACGTAGACAAGAGGTCAGTGGTGCAGGATCTACCGTCAATAAAGCCATGTTGACAGTCTGATAGGAAAGGGTTAACAGTCAAGACCAGAGGCCACGTCTATAAACTAAAAAAAAGGAAGATGAAACGCTAGAAGAGTTGACCACGCCAGGAAGGAGACCACATCACGGTGAAGATCACGGTAGGGTGGAGACCACTCCAGGAAAAATGCCGCGCCAAGGAGGAGGCCACGCCAGTGGGAAGACCACGCCATGGAGAAGACAACACCAGACCAGGCCAGAGAACTGAGGACCAATCTCACCTGGAAGCACCAACCACACTTGGTATACTAATTACACTTGGTAGCCGTCCACGAATTGTGTTCCGGACACGACTGAAGGATAGCCAAGAGTTTATTGTTACGTTCGGAATATTGATCGGTGCTCAGGAGTCAGGAGAACGAACTTTTTTTGCAAACAAGTGGCTACACCAGTTTAGGAGCTGCGATTGGCCGTAACTCATGCAGCAGCAGCAGCGGTGGTACTGGCCTTTACTGGCGCATTTGCTGCTGTGGTCGCAGCAACAAGGGATGGTGTCAGAGGCGCAGCGTCTGCAAACGATACTACTCCGCTTTCTCACATTCTTGCCTCACTCACTTCCCACGAACTCCTATCTAATGTGTTCCTATTTCCTGCGTCGTTACCTCACCCGTCCCTTTTCCTGTGCCGACCCTCACCCATCCCTTTCCGTGTGCCGAACCTCACCCGTCCCTTTTCCTGTGCCGAACCTCACCCGTCCCTTTACCTGTGCCGAACCTCACCCGTCCCTTTTCCTGTGCCGTTATTTAAATGAGCTTTGATGGGGATTTTTAAATGTTTCAATTTTGTGGTGGAGATGTGAGAAGGTATATATATACCTATATGCACCTGTCTTTGAGAAAATATATATACCTATATTAGCCGTGCGTGGGCTAAGGTGTTATTATTTTGTAGGCGGCAGCTATGTCTTCAGCTGAAAAGGCCCAGTTGCCACGATCATCAGTTTCACTCCAGGTTATGCACTTTAAATCATGCCCAGAATATATGAATAGGTAATTTTGTCTAAATAATGACCCATTCAGAGGTCTGTACACCAGCAGCCTCCTTCATCACCCACCACCAGCACAGAGCGGACGTAGCACTGATACGCCTGGTCAGTATAAGCATGATTGAACTAGTATAAGGTTGACCCATCAGAAGCCCATTTTTGCGGATATAGTTCGTTGTTGGCCTGTGACGTCACGGGCAATAACCAATCACCGAAGTGCGATCAAACCTGTCGACTAATCCGTCATGTGAATGACGGGTATGTTTACGTTTCTCGATCTACGTGACGTAACAAGAAAGTTGAACTGAAAGACGGAACTTCTCGTGGGTCAACCTTATATAGTTCAACCATGAGTATAAGTCACACGGGGTCAAAATGTGCTTCGCTTTTCGGACAAAGACAAGGTCATCACGCGTAAATACTGAAAGATCAAGTCATCACGCGTAAATACTGAAAGATCAAGTCATCACGCGTAAATACTGAAAGATCAAGTCATCACGCGTAAATACTGAAAGATCAAGTCATCACGCGTAAATACTGAAAGATCAAGTCATCACGCGTAAATACTGAAAGATCAAGTCATCACGCGTAAATACTGAAAGATCAAGTCATCACGCGTAAATACTGAAAGATCAAGTCATCACGCGTAAATACTGAAAGATCAAGTCATCACGCGTAAATACTGAAAGATCAAGTCATCACGCGTAAATACTGAAAGATCAAGTCATCACGCGTAAATACTGAAAGATCAAGTCATCACGCGTAAATACTGAAAGATCAAGTCATCACGCGTAAATACTGAAAGATCAAGTCATCACGCGTAAATACTGAAAGATCAAGTCATCACGCGTAAATACTGAAAGATCAAGTCATCACGCGTAAATACTGAAAGATCAAGTCATCACGCGTAAATACTGAAANTCGTTATATACTTATTTTTTCTCCACTGTCAATGCGAAAAATTGCTCACTGTTCAATTGATCACATCACATACCAAGCTACGACTGAAATTCACAGTATGAAAACGAATCTCCATTTTATCATTTCGGATGAGGGATATGCTCCTCATTTTGAATTACCATCATTCAATATTATGAAAATTTTTACTATCATTTATCTGGTTAAGTTTGTTCAAGTTGTTCTGAAGTTGCTCTTATTTTCGTCATTTGCTTTCGATTGTTACGTACGTCAAGCAGCTCGTCAATTTACAGTTCAATTTTTCCTGCCTAGAACACAACTTTAATTTTCTTGCTGTTTTTGCAGCCGCAAAAGCAGTATAAGTCGTCAGTTACTGACCGCATCCATTCAAATTAGATTCAATTCAAATTCTAACTTTTCGTTAGTAAATTTTTTATTTATTCATGTAATTTTTTGTGCTACTAAATTTCCTTGTAGTACTCAGGACATCTATTGGCCAAATTCATGTGAGCACTTTAACTCTAAGCATGCGCGGCTAAACCTACATTATTCAGTAGCATGCTGAGCAGTAGACTGAGACATCATGCAGCAGTAGACTGAGACATCATGCAGCAGTAGACAAGACTGAAATTCTTGATCACGTAAATTAATCTTAAGGTTATCGTTTAAGTTGAGTATTATGTCTGCTTGCAGACGTCTTGTCTCGCAGCTCTCATCAATTTACATCATTAATCAAATAATGAGAAGGAGCAGTCGTTACATTTTAGAATACTACCACTTCGGAGCGAATAAGTACAGTCATATCCCAATCATTAGGCAATACTGCGGTAGGAGTTCAATCACTCGCTTCATAGTAGCAAATCGCTTGGGTAAAAATAATTATATGAGCGTGAATATTCGCTTTGTTAGTTTTTTCCAAATTTTGCTCGCTGCGGAAAATTCAACAGCTACAAATTAAGCAGATTTTCAGCGAGTAATGAGTGACGATCCAAAATACACACCTACCAATGCTTGAAAATACTCACACTTTTTCAGCAATGAATTTTATCCTTATCATAATTTTGAATAAAAATTTCTTATAATTGAGTTCATTTAGGCTGGCGTGCTTCATAAGCTGAAATATTAGGTCGTGAAAAGTTTAAATCTTTGCTCGTGATAAAAACTTTATTTATTCATTTATTATAAACGTCAAACGATAATTTTTAACATCTGGAGGAAAATCGAAAAATGATTCCATACAATATTTCAAAATATTCTATACAATATTTCGATGCCAAATTTCGTAATTAGTGTTCATGATCTTTGCCAACGTCAACTTGGCTTTGTTATCTCTAGTGCCCGTATTTTTTCATTTTTATTGAGTGTTAGAAATCCGTATGGGATGGCGATGTTGATGATTACAGATTAAGTAGACGGCAATGCAAATTTGTTCCAATTCAAAAGTCGAAGGATTTCTCGAAGGACACCTAAATTCAGTTCGTTTCTTGAACTTTTTTGGCAAGTTTTTCCGCTTCAAACTTCTTTTCGATTTGTTTAATTCATTTATCAATGGTGGTCAAATTTGGATAACACTCCTCCCCTATCTACTCTTTCAGACTATCTGTGAGGTTGCACAGATCAAATGTAGTTTCCTTTAATTATTCCAAAAGTTTCTTTACTTCGTTGCAAATTACTTAAATCTTCACCATCGACAGTATGGTCTGATACGACACAGCAAAACCCTCATCTTCTGTTGAGGTGTCAGGAGCACGTGGTGATGACGAGGTGTCAGGAGCACGTGGTGATGACGAGGCGTCAGGAGCACGTGGTGATGACGAGGTGTGGCGTGTTTAGTTGAACGTTGAGTCGGTATAGGACAGCGACCAAGCTAGGTAATGCCGCTAAGGTTTGCGCTGTGTTTTCTACATGTCGCTAGTTTGAACATTAAAATAGTTTCTTAGAGAGATCCGCTTTAGATACAAAAATGCGCATAGTTTTAACGACGGAGGATTGATACTAAATCGATCGTTATCAGTTATTCAACTATTAGCCAGTTGTTTCCAAACCATGTTTTTTTTGCAGATCAGGATCAGCTTTGCACCAGTATATAAGCTGCGAGACTCGCAGGTGTCACGTGTTGTAATAAACTCAAGTATTGGTCTTAGGCATAAAATGCTCGATTAATTATCTTACCTAGCCTCATAATTTGTGCCAGAAGCGCTTTACAAAATGCAAAGGTTAAACGAGTAGGGTGGTTCAGTGGTTACAATTAGGAGTACCAAAGTCGCGGATCTCGCTACATAACTACTTCTATATTTAGGAAAAAAGTTTAGAGAGAATTCATGCAATCGAATCACTGCTTCTCCTGGCAATATTCATTTCCGGTAGATGACAAGGTCTGCCAACTCTCAAGGCCCGGTGTTCCCTCTTACTTCAGCCTCTGCTCCGTTAACATCGTGGTAAGCTCCCAAAACAGTGCCTTTAGGATTGCCCATGTCGTAAGTTGTGCTCAATGTAGTGTAACCGTAATAGATGGAATCAAGAGACAGTGCAAGGTTCTGTTTTAGTCGATTTTACCTGCCTTAAGCTCACGTGATTACTTGCTACCAACCAAATTGCATCGTCTGTTCAAAATTATCTAAGCTCTGTTTCGCAGCAACATCACGTCAGCACCAACAACACACCCATTGCTGTCCCTCCAGCAACATCATTACAACTACACGTGTAACTCCACGTGCCCCTGTAACGTCAGCAACAACAGCACCTGCAACTCCACGTGCCTCTTGACACTCAACGTGTATCTCACCACGACACGTGCACCTCTTCAACCCACGTGCATCTCCTCATCACCACGTGCTCCTGACACCTCGTCATTACCACGTGCTCATGACACCTCGTCATCACCACGTGCTCCTGACACCTCGTCATCACCACGTGCTCCTGACACCTCGTCATCACCACGTGCTCATGACACCTCGTCATCACCACGTGCTCCTGACACCTCGTCATCACCACGTGCTCCTGACACCTCGTCATCACCACGTGCTCCTGACACCTGTCTCTTATACACATCTAGATGTGTATAAGAGACAGCCTGAAACCTCGTCATTACCACGTGCCCTGGTCTGCCAGTTCGTCCCATGGCCACCGTCATCGAGCAGGTCACTTGATCTAAGAATAAATACTGACACTCCTAATTTGTTGTCATTAACCAACCAATTGCATTAAACCGCCTTAGTTAATTTCAATCTTGGCATAACTCTGGCCCAGCCTTAAAAACCCCTTAGACGTAGTCAAAGTCGAACAATAATTAAATGTGGTCGGGTGCTAGCTCCCCACACCAAGATTGGAGTAGAACGGTGCTGGTTCAGTGCCATCTTCCTGTGCCCGTTCGGGTTAAATCGGCGAGAAGACCAGGCGGTTAAACACTGTAAAATTGGAGCAGTGAGCTGCGTCTTCGAGACCGCAACAATCTGTCAATATTATGCGATGTTAAGAATCGGCTAAAGTCGGCCTAATGAAAATGAACGCTGACACCGTTTTAACCGTCTAACGTAGGTAGATTCATGATTTCTTACCTTAGACTACTATGCTCTGTAGCATGCTCGACCACAGAGAAGAATATGAAATAGTGTGAAGTTGTGTTATTCTGGTTCTATCACAGAGCCCTTGTGTAAAAGATCCGGTTGAAACGAGACTTCCATGAAGATCAGAGACATTACTTAAATTTTTAGCAATTAAATAGCGTAAAGATGAAGCTTTATGCAGTTGTGCAGATGTCTAACTTGGTTTGCGGTTTCGCAGCTCTCATGATTGGATTACCGTAGCTGTGCATAACTTGGAAGAGCATTGGCTCTTCAAGCTAATGGAAATTTGAGAAAACCTCGCTAATTAAATTTACTTGTACTTGTTTTGCTTGTAGTCACAAAAAGTGTACTTGTTGTTTACAACAGGCCATGGGCCTATTTCTTCAGTGCCGACATTTCTATTCTATTCTAATAGGCTGAGCCTTTGCTATTTAAACAAGTTAAATTTGTGGCCACCTACTGCACCTCGTCTCATAAAGATCAATGTATTTGTCACTATTCTGAAGTTCTTAGGTAAAATGATGGTATTATTATTCCCAAAACAATTTTTGACGTGCTTTTGTCTATTTGGAACATTTTACATCCATTTATTTTGTTCCAGCTTTTTTGAAAAAATAATTCCGTTGATCAGATGTTTAGGATTGTTCCCGGAGTGCGGAGAAACTTAAAGGCCAGAGTTAAAGAGTCTGGGGTAGGATTCCGGACTGCCGGTTCGAGCTGCGGGTGCGGTTGAATGACGACGGACGTTGGTGGCAGTGGCCAATGATCACCCAGTTGAGAAATTTTTCACAAATGACTTAGTCCTCAGTAACTGACAGTAAGGCATTATCTGGGTCTCCTTTTGGTAGAGCAGGAATTGCTAAATTCAGTAAAAATCTAGGATGCAAGATTCTAGTACTTACCTTGAAAGATGAGCCTGAAGTTGAAACGTCTGTTTTGTTAAGCACCACTCAACTTGGTTCCTGGACCATAAAGTGTCGTCACTGTCGTGTGCCCATCAACCACTCAAAGTCTATTGGAGTTATCGGACCCATGGGCTAGTCTGGAAAAGTCCTATTTTTGTCTGAAATATCGCGGCTCTAATATCATATAATTTCAGTAGGTATGAAATCTCGCAGCTCGAATGTCATAAATTTTTGTTTGATTAAAAAATCGCGGTTTGCACTTTGCTAACATGTCATTTCATAAAATTTTCAACTTCCGCAATCCGCATTGCTTTACCGTTTCCGCCAAAAATATCTTGCAGAAAAAACATAAACATCGTAATGTCAACAAATAAACAAAACGTTTGTTGAAGATCGCGCATAGTTGCGGTCATGTCAAAGCGGTCAGACTGTATATTAACACGTGCTGAACTTACAGTAGAGACAAATTTTATTGTTGCCGTTTGACTGTTTAAGGGTAAAATTAGAGATTTGGGGTAACACGTGCATAAACTTTGTAAATAAATTTGCATTCGCACCTCGCAAATGGCTTTTCATGGCCGAGATATGGAATTCACGGCTCGGTGAAATAGAATCACGGCTCGTAGAAATGGAATCACGGCTGGCAAATCCATAAAACCACGGCTCGAAAAATTCAGTCGCGGCTCACCAAGTAGATATATTCCATACTAGCCCATGGGCAAGGATATTGCAAATGAGGAACTTGTTGAAGCACTGGAAATAGCAGGACATACTGGTGCTACAGCAGAAAGGATTCTGAAAGGTAAAGAAAAGATCAGCACATCTATGTTTAAAGTGACATTTAATTCAAGCACTTAGCCCACTTTTGTCCACCTGGGATATCAGTAATTTCAGGTAAACCCATTCACTGCCAAACCATGGCAATGCTTCAGATGTCAAAGATTTGGTCACAGTGCCATAAGCTGCAGGAGTGCCCCATGCTGTGTAAAGTGTGGTGGTGCCCACAGCATTACAGACTGCACAACAACAGGTGCTCACCATTGCTGCAATTGTGGTGGTGAGCATACAGCTAGCTATGGAGGGTGTAAATTCATGAAGGAGGCCCAAGAGGTTGAGAAAGTCAGAGCTCAGCAGGGACTTTCCTATGGGGATGCCCTGAGGGCTGTCTGGCTGTCTGCTAATAATAATGAAGCAAATGCAATATCTACCAAAAACCCCAACAGATATGTGCCACAACCAGCTCCAATGTTAGTTGCCTCGAATGAGCCCAGAACCTGGGCTCAAAAAGTCAAGTCACAACATCATCAAGCCATCCAAGTAGTAAGTACCATCCTGTTACCCAGACTCAGGATGATCTTAACCATTTCACCATGCAGGGCGTAACTATAAACAAATTTATTGAACTAATGTGCAAAATAATTTCTCTCTACAAACACTCAGACAACTTAGATATTGTTAAAACTGTCACTGACCTAACCAAGGAAACCTTGAACCATGTCAGCCCAGCCTGCCCAGGTATTGTATGTACTGATGTTCCTACTGGTGCGGGGGTTGTTCTCCAACCTGATCCCAGCATCAGGCTGGCCCAGGGCTCATTCAGTGATCCTGGTGAGGGGGCAATTCCTATGGTAGTGGATAAAGAAAATGACCATAGATTTTCCTGAGCCATCTTCAATTATTGGCAAACATACTGCCAGGGCATCCAAAAAATGTCCTCCATCCAAGAACTAAAGATTTTACCATGGAATTGTCACAGCATTAGTAATAAGCTCAGCAACTTTGAATTGCATACTTACACCAGCAAACCCCATTTTATCTGCTTGTCTGAAACCTGGCTCACACAGAACTATGAACCTAATTTCATCAATTATAGTTCGATTTACAAACAGAGGAGCTCCACAGGCTGAGGGAGGTCTTGCTATTCTTGTTCGGAGTGACATCACATTCCTTGAGCTGGCTATTCAACCTTTCCCCGGGGGGTGTTCTGGAAGTCCAAGGCATAAAGGTCTTTCTGAAGAACAATTCCTCTCTTTCCATCCTGAATATTTATAACCCTAACCAACCAATAACTTTTAATGAACTTCAGCACTATATTCAACAACTGGGGTCTTCAGCCATTGTTGTAGGAGATTTCAATGCTCTTCACCCCCTATGGGAGTCAGCAAAGGCACCAAACACTACTGGTAGGAATTTAATGGACCTCTTATTCCAGTATCCAACACTGGCTCTGCTCACACCTCCAGACCTTCCCACATATTTTAATATCTACCTCAACTCCTTCTCCACCCTTGATCTGACCATAATTTCAACAAATCTGCAGCCACTTTCCTCCATCTATACCGGCTCTGATATGGGCAGCGATCACTATCCAGTCATCACCTCTGTTGGAGTGGAGCCTACCTCCACTCGGTTCAGGCGCCGACCTGCTTGGCAGTTTGATGCTGGATCCTGGGCAACTTGGTACTCTGCCCTGCCTCAGGCTAGCACTGACGTCTTGCCCAACCTTGCTGAAGCTGCTCAGAAATTTGCTAGAAATATAGTCTGCTAGCACCAGGGCATTCCCTCAAACCAAAGAATATGTCACACCCAAGTACAATAAGGTTTGGTGGACACAGGCCTGTGATGATGCTGTTCAGTCAAGTAGAGCAGCAAAGAAACTACTCATTTCTCAGCCATCACAGGAAAACCTGATTAACTTTAAGCGCTGTCAGGCCAGAGTCAGGTGGGAGGTGAGAATGGCAAAGAAGGCCTCATGGAAAAGTTTCTGCAACACCATAACCTCTGACACTCCAACTGCCATACTGTGGAATCGGGTAAT
Organism: Hyalella azteca; assembly: GCF_000764305.2. Lineage (NCBI taxonomy): Eukaryota > Metazoa > Arthropoda > Malacostraca > Amphipoda > Hyalellidae > Hyalella > Hyalella azteca. Next base: position 9,998 of record NW_025938218.1, on the reverse strand, counting down.
GGAAATAACAGAATCCTTTCACTCGCAAATCACAACCATTTCTGATGCCTAATTTGACCCTTTCTGATCCTATTTTCAAGGTGGCTGCCCTGGCAGATCATTTTAAGCAGGTTCTCTCCTCCCCAACTCCAACTCATCCTAATTTTGTTGTCCTTCCCCTGGCTCTTGCTTTGAGTACTGACCTCCAAACTCCCCTCAATGCTCCATTTACATTGTATGAGCTAGAAACTTGTCTGACCTCCCTTAAAAATTCCTCCCCAGGTCTGGACCTTGTACACAACAAACACCTTTCTCTTCTCCCTCCTGAATATAAATCATGGTTGCTGAAAATATTCAATGAAAGCTTCACTTCAGGGACAGTCCCACATGAGTGGAAGACAGCACTAATCATACCCATCTCTAAGCCCAACAAGGCTTTAACCTCTACAAACTCCTACCGCCCCATATCCCTGTTGTCCTGTGTAGCCAAGCTGATGGAGAGGCTGGTAAATAGACGACTAAATTTCTTCCTTGAGCAAAACCACTCTTATAGGGCCAGCCAGGGAGGCTTTAGACCTCGCCTATCCGCTATTGACCAGGTGACAAGACTGGACACTGCTATCAGAGACAGCCTCAGGATCAAGTCTGTACTTGTTGTTGTTTTTTGAGATTTTATCAATGCATTCGATACCATATGGCACAACGGCCTCCTGTATAAACTGAGCAAGTGTGGGGTCCAGGGAAGGATGTTGCGTTGGCTCAGGGATTACTTGACAGGCAGATTCTTTAAGGTATTTTTTGAAGGCAAATAATCCGTATTGCATGGGATCAAGGCAGGTGTTCCTCAAGGTGCCATCTTATCACCTGCACTCTTTAATGTTGTAATGAGCGACATACCCTCAGTACCAGGCATGCGCTGCGCAAGTATGCAGATGACATAGCCTTCTTCTCCTCTGATGCTGACATTGTCCTAGCCACAGCCAGAGTACAGACACAGCTCATTGCTTTCTGTACCTGGTTGCAACAGTGGGGACTAAAATTGAACCCTCTGAAAACTAAATGTATGTTTTTCACAAATAAACAAGTGGTCCCTCAGCCTTTACACATTAATGGTCAGCCAATTGAAACAGTTCCTAGGTATAAATATCTTGGGGCTGTCCTGGATGCACCCAGGCTGTGATGGGGCCCTCAAATTGAAGCACTGAAGATTTCCTGTCTCCCTATGATAAACCTACTCAGATCATCTCTCACAGAGAATGGGGTGCTGACCGCACACTGCTGATAAAACTATACAAAATCCTAATACTTAGTTGACTAGATTATGCTGCTCCACTTTATGCATGTGCCTCCCCTACCCTTTTATCAAAATTGAATGCTATACAAAACACTTGCCTCCTCCTTGCTATAGGATGTCGTAAAACAACCCCAATCTCGTCCATGGAAGTCGAGGCCCATGTTCCCCCACTTTCCATGCACTGCCTGGAGCTATTGTGTAAATATTATTACCGTATCATGTGGCTGCCATTACGCTCCATAATGGTGGATATCTTCCAACCAGTTCATCAAATCCAACTTGCTACATGCTCTCACTCCTTCCTGCCACCCTTTACTCTTAATGCCAGGAATGCATTCACCAAGTTACACCTTCCTGTCCCCCTTCCTTGCAAATACTCACTTATCTCCCCCCTTCCACCCTGGTTCAACACCAGAGACTGTATTCATACCAGCTTCTCAATGATCCCAGTAACCTCTCTTTCTTCCAGTAATGCAATCCCAAGTTTGCTGGATTCACTGCTGCTTACACTGATGGCTCACATGTGCAAGACCCTGTGGACTCAACCTCAGCTGCTGTGGTGATTCCTGCTAGGGGTGTGGTTCTCAACTGGAAACTGCAACCTGAGATTCATGTAATTGAATCTGAGCTCTTTGCCATTCATGAGGCACTCCACTGGGCAGAAAATAACCTAAGAGATGCAGAAAATCTTGTGGTCTCCTGACTCCCTGAGCGCCCTAAACTTGATTGAGGATAGGAAGCCACAAGTGCTTGTACATCTGGTTTTTCTAATACAGGAAAAACTAATTACTCTTAACTCCCCTCACAGAAGAAAACTGCTGTTTGTGCCTGGTCATTGTGGAATTGCGGGCAACGAGGCTGCTGATCGTGCAGCATGTGAAGCACATGCACTCCGGTATCGAACAATTACCCCAAAGTATATGCAGGAACTGGTAAGATGTCTGCATGACACAGTTTATGATTACTGGCAGCAAACTTGGCTTGGAAATGCCCAAGCCACTGGAAAGGACCTCTTTCTAACCTAAGTGAAAAGTAAGGTTGGCCACTAGCCATGGGCAGCAAATAAGAACAGAGGCACCGAGACTGCACTGGCCTAACTACGTCTTGGACATGCGGGGGTCAATGCCCATATGGCGCATTTCAACTTGCTAGACAGCCCTCGCTGCTCCTGTGGAGCTGACTCTGAAACAATCAAACATATGCTCCTCCACTGTCCGCTCCACAGAGGTGCTTGGAACACTCTTAATAATTTGCTATCTGTAGTAAATGTAAATCTCTCTTTTAGAAACTTGCTTGGAGGAGGTTCCTTCCCTCAAGAAACTCAAAATGCAATTGTAGAAGCTGTTGCTACATACCTTAACTCAATAAACTAAAATCTCTGTAATCATGTCTGCAATACTAACATGCTAACTATTATTATTATTAATATTATTGTTGTTGTGAATGTTGTTAGCTAATCTCCTAACCAACCTTCCAGCTAATTCCTATAATGAGCATAGTCTCACTAACAATCTGTGGGACTAACATTACAGTTAGATAAATTCCTCCCAATGCACCTTTCTGAGTGCAATCTGGGGTGCAACTAGGGGCACTCTATGCAGTCCAATCTTCTGTAAGGACTGCCTTATGTAAGGAGTGCCTTTGGTTGCCTCTACATGAATAATGCTGTTCCCTTTTCTCCATCAGAGCCCAGCCCATAAGGGAGTCCTTTTGCCCCATTTATAAATGTAAAGTTAGTTATTGGCCTGTCTGGCATCAAGAAGCTCCAGGCTGCGCGGCCCTGGCTGGACCTTCAGTTGGACTGAGCTAGTGCTGTGACTCTCGTATGAGGCAAAGTGTCAGGCATGCCTTGAGTAAAAGCTAACCTGGGGACAACTATGTTCGGTCACCCACTGGTGTGTATGAATATAGTTCGGGTTTGCATATTGGTGCTAAATTGCTTTCTTGGTTCATATTAAATTAGTGTGCATTACCTGGTGATGGCTTTTGTGGGGGGGGGGGGAAAGGCTCTGCTTTTGTTTCATTTCAGGCATCCTCTTCTCCCCTTCCTCGTTGTCCCAGGTGGGGGCACCAATGTCTTCAATTATGGAATTGCTAAATCGTACTTGAACTTCTTTGGCACTAGGATGCACAGTCTGAATTGGTTGTTGGGCCTCCTCTCTGAGGAGGCCCTTGTGTATATATAGATCCATTTGGGAAGCCCATGTTCTGGGAATTTATTGGCATGTAGCTAAGTTATGAAACACTTAGTTTCATGAATAATGATCTTTCTACAGATGATCTTACGCGGCTCTGCCGTGTTTCGCGGCTGGGCGGTGTTCTGCTGCTTTGCGTGTTTCAGGGATTTACCGTGTTCCACGGCTCTGCCATTGTCCACAGCTCTGCTGTGTTCCACAGGAATGAAAGGAATGCCTAGCATATTTCCGGATAACCACCAATCAGCCGCAGATTAAGCCATCCGTCGGTAATCAGCCCGTGACATCATCTTGCTTTAAATATTAGGAGCTCTATGCCACCACATTCTGAAGCAAATAGCCCAGAGAGTAATGGTTATGCACCACTGAATGTTGCATCAAATCATTACTTCATACCCTGACTTTAGCTCGAACTGTAACTTGCGGACAACAGACTGCGGCCAGACAGCCCAGCCCGCCAGTGGAACTGCATGCATCCTGCTGTCAGTACCGTGCACCGCCAGAGTCCAGACCGTCACTTTTAGCTCATAACAAATCAACAATGGGGTTAGGTTTCAGAAAGCATAGTTCTGTTCCAAAATCTATCGTCCTTCAATGAGCGACTTCCACAGCTTTGCTAAATTACGTAACTTTTAGCTCACAGCATCTGAGGTTAGGTTTCAGATAGCATACTTCTGTTCCAAAATGTATTGTCGTAAGACGCGTGGCTGTTAGACCGTAGGCTGATTCGACACATGGGACAGACACGGACGGCTCCGGTGCGCTCCATCCGGGTTGTGTAAAATTTTTTTGTGTATTGGCAGCTGATGCTAGGCCATACAACGTCAGGCTTATTTTCCTGTGGGCTGATTGGTCTAATTCAATGGATGTGATCTGTCTGGTGGCGTGTGGCTGATAATGTTAGTCAGAAAGTGTTGTAGGCTACGTTCTTCAAGAAAGGGATCATGATAGTCCATTCAAAGCAAGGCAGTGGTGGTCTCCGACAGGCGTCCTGCTGTCGCCAGTAGTGGAACTCAGCATTGAGCCCGGCTGCCTGGGTGGTAGCCGCTTGTAAAATCCACTTGTTCGAGTTGCTGCCTCAGTCCAAAGTTGGTCATCCGTCATCTGGCCCCTCCACTCCCCACGCTTACTGTCCACACTGTCTCCATTTGTACTGATAAAAACTTTGTATTCATTTTGCATCCATTATTGTGTAAAACTTGTAAAAATAAAACTTGTAATTACCAAACAATTTACTAGCTACGAATGCTTTAGCATAAATACCATAACTAATTTTGGGATGCCTGTTGGAGACCACCACTGCCATGCTTCGAATTAACTATCATGATCCCATGCCCTTCCCTGAAGAACGTAGCCTACAACACATCTTGACTGTGACATTATCAGCCACACGCCATCAGACAAATCACATCCATTGAATTAGATCAATCAGCCCACAGGAAAATAAGCCTGGCTTTGTATGGCCCAGCGTCGTCTGCCAACATGCAAAAAAATTTTACACCACCCGGACGGAGTGTGCCGGAGCCATCCATATCTGTCCCGTGTGTCGAATCCGCCCACGGTCGCACGGCCATGCATCGTACGACAATAAATTTTGGAACAGAACTATGCTATCTGGAACCTAACCCCAGATGCTGTGAGCTAAAAGTTACGTAATTAAACAAAGCTGCGGAAGTCACTCGCCAGCGGACAATAGAGTTTGGGACAGAACTATGCTTTCTGAAACCTAACTCCGGATGTTGAGCTAAAAGTGACAATTTGGTGGTGCACAGCAGGATGCATGCAGTTCCACTGGCGACCTGGGCTGGTTGGTCGCAGTCCGTTGTGATGATTCAATGCAAGGTTCAGTGGTGGACAACCATTACTCTCTGGGCTATTTGCTTCAGAATATGGTAGCGTACAGCTCCTAATATTTAAAGTAAGATGATGTCACGGGCTGGTTACCGACGGATGGCTTAATCTGCGGCTGATTGGTGGACATCCGGAAATATGCTAGGCGTTCCTTTCAAGGCTGATTGGTGCACAAATTTAGTGGTGCACGGCTGCGTACCCAATAGAAATGCATATAAGTCACGAAGCATCAACAGTAATGTGCAAAAATTGGTCATGGCAATTGGCAATTATTATTTAAATTAAAGTTTTGATTGCTTTCATTATTTAAATTTATGACACACAAAGCAATTTGTTGTGAATATTGTTGGCTTTTAAATTCCTGTAAAAAATTAGTACCTACGTAGTTCACGCCTATTTGGTAGAATGAATGCAGTCATGAATCAGGCAACCAGAGACCAACAAGGCTGAATATTGTTCACAACTTACTATCTTCTCCAGCTTGAAATCCTCACCTGTCACCCCCCAATGCCGCAGACGTGGGGGAGAAAGTGAAGAGTCCATGGGCAGCTGTGGTTGACGTTTGGGGAGTGGGGACACAAAGTACGCACACTGAGCTGGTATGATGTGTTCAAATGCATGCACAAACCCTTCCACCCTCATCCACCTAATGTCAGTGTATATGTGTATAGCCTAGGTATATTCTCCAATCCAATTATTCCCTGTACACACACGCCAATAAAAGACTTGCTGCCTGCAAGCCGTAAATATTATGTTACACACATAGGTATAATATCCAGCACAATTACTTTAATGATTAATTCAAACTCAGCTGACAAACTAGTGCAGTGAGTGACTGTACCTGTAGGTTGTGAACTTGTGAAGGCTGTGAATGGCTCTTTTTTCCACACACTCCTCCCCCCCAGCCCCCAGGCCCCACTCCTCTTCTCATACTCCCTTCGAGTCCATAGATGAAGGTGGAGGGACCCGAGGGAGTATTTTCACCCGCTATTGACAAAGCGAGGTAACAGGTTTTGCATGTAAAATGATTTAAGATATGCTTCCATGTGTTCTAGCCAAAACCTTTCTTCCATTTCAATATGCTCAATATATGCATATCTTCGGGGATCCACGTTACGAAAATGCACATGCTTCTCCCTGTATCACTCAGTTGTCCTTGAACTTGATAGAAGTATGAATGTCATCTGTTCACACTTTTACAGTAATTTTGTCATCAACTAATTTCAAATGGTTGCATTTCTTTTCATGGATAGCTTCTTTAATTGTTCTGAAATGACATGCAGAGCTTGGGCACTTAATTTCAACAATGTAGTCATTGTCTATGAGACCATTGGGCAAAGTGCCCAAGAATAGATAGACTTTATCCATAAAAAGCCCACAGCCTCTAATTGTAATTGACATTTTTCTTGCAATATATTCATTGCTATTTTTTCCTGCTTTCTGCCCCATACCACAGCAAGGAGTGAACCAGTTGTATTATTAACCAGCCTGCAGGCCATAGCATCCTTTTTTGTACTTTTTCTCAGTTTACATACAAGACCAAAGTTTTATGCAGTCTGCCTCTTTCTTCTCTCTTTGTGCCATAACTGATTATTATTTGATCATCATCCAAGGACAATGCCTTCAAAAAGCTCAATTTTGCTTCTTCAATGACAGATGCAATTGCAAGCCATTGCTTTCATAGTCGTAACTAAGAGGGATATTTTCTACTTAATTTACGCTCATATTCGCTTTCTAGCAGTTGCATTTTGATGTGCTCGCTGAGCTTCCATTTTTGCAATTTGCTTGTTTGGAGATTTTCACGGGAATTTCTCACTAATTTGTGAATGCAATTGACCACTGTTTTGGGCGATTACTGCACCAAGTAATCTGGTTTCAAAGCTGTTAGTCGAGCTGAAATTGATTCTTTTAGCACCAATGAATTTAAAAACTTGACTGTTATAATGTTCTACACGGTTACTGTCCAAATCATGCAGTAGACTCTCTTAATGGTGCTTCACTCTATTTAGTATTTTCATTATAGCCTGCAAAATTACTGTTATTGAGCCTGAATTACAGAAGACTGTTGTTCAAATGTCTCAGACCTTTAAAATCACCCTCCTCTCAAGCACTTGGGGAGGGGCTTGGAGTTGGAGGAAGAAGGTAAGGAAGAGGTAAGGAAGAGGGTAAAGAATAGGGACATCCCTCTTGAACTGCCAAGTGATTATATATAATTGGAATGTTGGTGTAGCGGGCAACCACTAGCATGTACTGGTCATAATCAATGTGAATACCGGAATGGAGGGCAGTGAAAGGTCTGGTGCAGCTTATTTTAATATATGTAATCTGGGCACAAGTGAGTTTCAAATTAAGCATTGGTAACACGTCAAGAAAATAAGCCTAATTTTTATTATAATAATAGAAATATAATTCATTATAATAATAGAAATTTATTATCATAGAAATCAGTATTTTTACAATCATGATAATAATAATTGAAATAGATATTCAGTATGAGAGTAATTCAGTGGGCATGGTCTGATATTAATATGACATTTTATAAAGCAATGTTCAATGCATTGTTCCTCAAAAAATTTTTTACCGGAATAGAATGACATGATATGAAAAACATTTGTTAACTGTATTTAATAAATTTCTGACATGGAAAATTTCCACATCAAATGGAATACTCCAATGATTACATAGAATCCTGAACATATCAAATTTAATATGCTATACTCTAGTGAATTTACCTAATTCAAAGATGTGCATTAAAATAATTGTTCATGTGGTAGCAAATGGAAAACTTTATACTAAATTGTGATGTTTTGCATTCATTCTCTTCATATTTAAAAAAATAATTACACTCATAAATGACCATGATGCTCATAGACCAGACTGCGAAGTGGGCTGGGAAAGAAAAGTGCATGTTTACCTTGAAGAGAAGATTTATTGCCTGTGCCTGCAGGAGAGCATGACATCAAAGGTCTGGTCGTGCATTAATCTGCGGAAGTTTCACCTACCTTTGGGCTTCAAAAGCATATCTTATACTAGAATAATAATTTAGGTATGTTTGAGGTATAGCGATCAATGAAGACTAAATAGTTAAACCGACGTATATCAAGAAAATGCTAGAAAAGTCACACGCTTTACGAACATGGGGGTGCATAATTTTATCCTCCCTGATAACAGTTATATAAAAAGTTTATGTAATTTATCTTGATGTCTGCATATTGAAAATAATTAGCCAGGACAGCATTCCAAATTTCAGACTTGTATCTTATTTATGAAGGGAGTTATTGCAGTTATAAATAGGTAGAAAACTCCATAGCGACTATTGCGGCTGAGCGCATTGATGCCAAGTCCATGGGACTCTTAGGGCCACTGGGATCTTATAGATAAGAATTAATTTTTTGGGATTTTCACTGTTCCCTTTACCATGATTTATTGATTTTTAGATTGGTAACTGTTAGACAACAGCTAAACCCTGTTTCAGGCAAGGGGCTGCATGGACTAGTTTCCCAAGCTCCTATAAAAAAATAAGAATGAATTAATTTTTGTTCATACTTCATGTAACTGGAACTCCTGACGAACATTTGCAGCTCTCCGGTCTGCCCATGGGCCATGGCAGGTGTTTGTTTATGTGTTATTTTGTTTGTGTAGTTTTTGGGTGAAAGTTTGTAGGTTATGAGCAAGGTCAGTGTCACCGAGGTGTGTTAAGAGATGTGGGCTGCACTGGCATCATGTGGCATGTATTTATATACTGTAGGTATTATTGTATGTGTTTTGTTGTGAATAAATTACATTCTTGTGAGGTTGTTTTTAGTGTTAAATGTATTGTAAACGTTTTAGTATTGTGTGATGTTATTGGTTTGTTGATGATCAGGGATATTATCAGTTAACTGGATTAGGAATGGAGCTTTGAAATGGATGAAAAATGCCATCAATTTTACTTCCACAATGCCATATTTCACTTGTCTGTACAACATATTTCTGTTGTTGGAGAATATGAATTTCTCACTTGAATTTGACTAGTTATGTTGCACTTGTTTAGTGCTTTAGATTTAAGGACCAAAGTAGTAAAGAAAAAATTACCATCATGTATCTTATACTTTCAGAAAAGATTTTAATTAGGACAGTTTTTACCTGAGAATAAGTTTGTTTAAGAAGACATGAACCAAAATTCCAATAACCATGAAAAAGTTCGGGTGTGGTGTGATGGATGGTAAGTATATGTTATTTAGTTTTAAAAAAGTCATGATTAAATTTGTATTCTCAAAATATCTCAAAATCTTTGTAAAAAATATTCATCTCAATCAGTATATATTAATCAGTGTTAGCTGACCAGGGTTGGCAATGATTAAATTGTGTGATTAAATCATTTGATTTTTTGATAAAAAATCATGATTGATCTTTATTTTTCATTTTTTATATATTTAAATATATTGAGTGGCAGTCTTTAATTGAGGTATTGTTATTCATGGTTTAGTGTAAATGTACTACCGTAAAATGGGGTAACTTAGACCAGCGGGGTAACTTAGACCACTTTTCGTTTTTTTAACAAAAACCCCCACAACTCAAAAACTATTTGACATAGAAAAATTTTGTCAATGGGCATTAAAGGCCTAATACTGAGGCTACATAACACAATAGAAAGATTTGAAAAGTTTGCATATCTAATAGGTTAAAAAATTAAAAAT